>NW_025533603.1:172500-407500 GCF_020615455.1 Coregonus clupeaformis | reverse complement strand
CCCTGTTCCTCCCCCATCCTCTATACCTTTAGTACCTACCTCTCTCTCTCTCTACCTGTTCCCCCCCTCCTCTATACCTTTAGTACCTACCTCTCTCTGTACCTGTTCCTCCCCATCCTCTATACCTTTAGTACCTACCTCTCTCTCTCCCTGTTCCTCCCCATCCTCTATACCTTAAGTACCTACCTCTCTCGCTCCCTGTTCCTCCCCCATCCTCTATACCTTTAGTACCTACCTCTCTCTCTCTCCCTGTTCCTTCCCCATCTTCTATACCTTTAGTACCTACCTCTCTCTCTCCCTGTTCCTCCCCATCCTCTATACCTTAAGTACCTACCTCTCTCTCTCCCTGTTCCTCCCCCATCCTCTATACCTTTAGTAACTACCTCTCTCTCTCTACCTGTTCCTCCCCCATCCTCTATACCTTTAGTACCTACCTCTCTCTCTCTCTCTCTCTCTCTCTCTCTCCCTGTTCCCCCCATCCTCTATACCTTTAGTATCTTCCTCTCTCTCTCTCCCTGTTCCTCTCCCTCCCTCTCTCTCCCCCTCACTCCCTCTCCCAGTCCCCACTCCCACCCTCCCACACCCTGCCTCCCTTCCTCCCTCCCTCCCTCCTCCTTCCTTCAGTATAGTGAGTGGTAATGTAAAGACATGCATGCCTCCAGTTCATAATAGGTATACGCTGTATTAACCCTCCATTGTGTGGAAACAGAGGGATGGCGGATGGAGGGAGAGGGGGATGCAGACAGAGGAAGGGGCAGAGGGCAGGAGAGGGAGCAGTAATAGAAGCTGTGTGATTGGCAGAGAGGGGTGGAGGGGATGGCGAATAGATAGTGAAGGTTATCGTTGACAATCGTAACAGCACAGGGAAGTTTTGTAGCAAAGTCGTGTTCCGTGTCACAGCCGTATAGAACACGTCTGGTAATGTGTGCCAGAGGCATGAAAGATGGATGGGACAATTCCCTTCTCTCTCCACTCCTCTACCAGTCCTTCTTCTCTCTCTTTCTGTGTCTCATATTCCACCCTCTATTCCCACTAGAACTACCCCACCTTCCTCATCATCTTCTCCATCTCTCTAACTGACCCAATCTTCCTCTCTCTCTTTCTGATTCCCTCTCCTCCACTCTCTTCCACTCTCAATCCATCCCTCCCACCTTCTTCGTCTTTCTAACCCCTCTCCTCCTCCCTCCTACACTCTCAATCCACCCCCCCCACCTTCTCTCTCTTTCTGATTCCCTCTCCTCCTCTCACCTCCACTCTCAATCCTTCCCTCTCCACCTTCTCCCTCGTTCTAACCCCTCTCCTCCTCTCTCTTCCAATCTCAAGCCATCCCTCCCACCTTCTCTCTCTTTCTAACCCCTGTCCTCCACTCTCAATCCATCCCTCCCCAACTTATCCCTCTTTCTAACCCCTCTCCTCCTCTCTCCTACACTCTCAATCCATCCCTCCCCACCTTCTCTCTCTTTCTAACCCCTATCCTCCTTTCTCCTCCTCTCTCCCCCTCCTCCTCCTCTCTCCTCCTCTCTCCCCTCTCCTCCTCTTTCCTCCTCTCTCTCCTCCTCTCTCCTACTCTCCCCTCTCCTCCTCTCCTCCTCCTCTCCTCCTCTCTCCTCCTCTCTCCCCTCCTCCTCTCTCTCCTCCTCTCTCCTCCTCTCTCCTCCTCTCTCCCCTCTCCTACTCTCTCCTCCTCTCTCCTCTCTCCTCCTCTCTCCTCCTTTCTCTCCTCCTCCCCTCTCCTCCTCTCTCTCCTCCTCTCTCCTACTCTCCCCTCTCCTCCTCTCTCCTCCTCCTCCTCCTCCCTCTCTCCTCCTCTCTCTCCTCCTCTCTCCTCCTCTCTCCCCTCTCCTTCTCTCTCCTCCTTTCTATCCTCCTCTCTCCTCCTCCTCTCTCCCCTCTACTCCTCTCTCCTCCTTTCTCTCCTCCTCCCCTCTCCTCCTCTCTCTCCTCCTCTCCCCTCTCCTCTCTCCTCCTCCTCTCCTCCCTCTCTTCTCCTCTCTCTCCTCCTCTCTCCTCCTCTCTCCCCTCTCATTCTCTCTCCTCCTTTCTCTCCTCTCTCCTCCTCCTCTCTCTCCTCTACTCCTCTCTCCTCCTTTCTCTCCTCCTCTCTCCTCCTCCTCTCTCCCCTCTACTCCTCTCTCCTCCTTTCTCTCCTCCTCTCTCCTCCTCCTCTCTCCCCTCTCCTCCTCTCTCCTCCTCTCTCTCATATCTCTCTCTCTCCCTCGCTTTCCATCTCTCTCTCACCATCTTTCCATCCCTCTCCCACCTTCACGCCTGTGTCTGAGAGTAGATCTGTGCTCTTCCAGACAAGTGAGAACACAGGAAGCCTTTTATCTGTTTAAACATCTCGCCTGTCTCTCCACATCTCCTCTATTCCCTCTGTCTCTTTTACTGTCTCCCAGTACACATGCATTCTCTCAAACACACCCACAGACGCGCACGCACACACACGCCTTTGGAGGTGGTACATGCTGTTGAAAAGGTTATCTAAACAAGGTTAGAGGACGTGAGAGGTGTTCACCGCAGCAGAGCACTCAGACCACCATGTCCAAGGTCCGTCACACACACTGACACACACACACACACACTGACACACACACACACTGACACACACACACACTGACACACACACACACACTGACACACACACACTGACACACACACATTTTTATTTATCTCTCTCTTTATCTCTCTCTGTGTCTGTCTGTCTGTCTCTCTCTCTCTCTCTCTCTCTCTCTCTCTCTCTCTCTCTCTCTCTCTCTCTCTCTCTCTCTCTCTCTCTCTCTCTCTCTCTCTCTCTCTCTCTCTCTCTCTATCCTTATCTCTCCGCATCTGCAACAGCAGTTAGACACTTATTAGACAGAGACATACACTCTTCAAGTCTTGAACAGCATTCATGGACACACTTACTGTAGGTGTTCTGTTACTCTCTGGCTCTTACAGACTCTGTCTCTACACACAGACTGAATTGGAACCGTAGAGACACTCAGGGCCTGACACTGCTTGAGAAGGCATGTTATTCACTGTGCAGAATCGGACACTGTCCTAGGCAATCTCAAACACCGCCTTAGAATAAGTACATTGAAACACTGAGGGCCTAGGAAACAAGGGCCCTAGGCAGAATCTCACACTGCATTACAGTAAGTTCAGAGAGAGCTACAGTATAGGCAGCTAGTACACTAAGAACATTCTTCCCTCATAAGGCCATAGTTACCCTCAGGACTGAATTAACAGCTGGCATATTAACACACATTTACGCTTTACTGTAATCTCAAGTGCACTGTGTTACATACATGCTATTACTCTTTAAATACGTGTGTGTGTGTGTGTGTGTGTGTGTGTGTGCATGTGTGTGTACACGTATTATGCACACGTGTGTGAAATAACAGAACACCCCATGCTATTGCAGCAGCTAATGAAAATCCCTAATGAATACAAATACAAATTGCTAGAGCACCTTGGGAGTGATGAAGCCATTGGATTGCTCTTTCTTATTCTGCTTCCCTCAGAGAATGGCCAGGGTAGTTCATTTCAGAAGCAGCCCATTCCTATCTGTTTGGCTTGGTTTATAATAAACAAGTAATGTAATTATTTTATCTGTCTATTATTCAATATTAAGGGCAGACAGTGGAATGTTGAGGTCACAAGTGACTGGTATGTTCTTAAAACAATACTCACATTGATATGTGTCATGTGAATTTCTATCTCTAATTCACCCTAAGCTTGAATCATTACCAGAGGTTGTAAAGCTCTGGTTTTAATCATCAATGATTCAAGGTCCACAATCCACAAGTAATTATCGGTATATTTATTCATGGAGAGCTCTCCCGCTAAAAACACATACATCCTGTTTTTATACTTCTTGACAAACAAAGGCACTATGCTCCTCCCACCTTTAGGTGGCTTTCTTAAACAGTTCCCGCCTTCCCCCTTGAATGGTTAGTACCGCCCCCTCTGTTAGTGGGTTGACACTACATGATAATTCTAACATTTATACTGTGTTTGGGGTGAAATTCTTTAGTCATTATTCTTAAAATCCAAATTAATCTAACAATATGACTGAAACTAGGCCATAAAATGACTATTGTGATTTATTAAGTCTACAGGGGTTTTCTTTTGAAGCAGTGGTTTAGTCAGCTGATTCTTATTCAGAGTGCCGGTTGTCACGGTTCAGACAGACGACAAGAGGACCACAATTGCGTCACACCAGAAAGTTTATTTAAACTTAAGGGGAAAGGGATGTAGGGAGTGAGTGAAGGCTCCAGGGGTTATCCCGTCCGATGTGCTGGGTCTGTGCCTCCCCCCAGTGGCAGCGATGCGTCCGATGACGCCGGTGGTTGGTGGTCCAGAAGTCCTGGGGGGGGGAGGAAACACAGACACAACGGGGCGAAATGAAACCAGGCAGCAGTACAGTTCAAGGGAAATCCAAAATACGTAGTAGCAAGGCAGAAGGCTGGTCAGAGTTACCGGGATTGAAGAGTAGTCAGGAGTCGTAATGGCAGAAGCAGGTCTGGATCTCCTGAGGCAGAAGAGTATCCAAAAACCAGGCAGGTCCGGGGTCACAAAACCAGGGTGAGCCAGAAGCGCGAGCAAACAGGTTCCGGGTGTGAGCTTTGCAGACGATCTGACACAGGAGAGCTGAAAGACAGGGCTATAAATACTGGGAGAGGTTAGTGGGTAATGCAGCGCAGCTGGCAGAGTAATTAGAGCCGAGCAGAGCAGGGACAGGTGGAGCTAGTTAGGCTGAGTAGAGAGAGTGGTGAGCAGAGTGGAAGAAAATTAAGGTGGTAACCCGGTGGAGTGAGAGGCTCATGACAGAACCCCCCAAGGGACGGCCCCAGAAGTCCCAAGAGCAACACCACGCCGGGCGGGAGGAGGGGGAGCCGGAGGAGGGCTAGAACTCCTCCGAACGGTCCGAGTGAACGTCCTCATCCTCGGAGGAAGCCGGAGGGCCGTGGTCGGGAGATGGGACAGGTCCCGAGACCGGATCAGGCACAGGACAGGAAGCCGAGCGGGCAGGACGGTTAGAGACCCCTCTGGGGCGGCCCCTACGGATTGCAGGTTGATCAGGATGCCGTTGGTGGAAAGCGGTGATGAGAGTCCTATCCACAATCCGACTAGCTGGCACCCAGGTCCTTTCCTCAGGTCCATAGCCCTCCCAGTCAATGAGGTACTGGAGACCCCTACCCCTCCGTCTGGACCGAAGCAGGCGGCGGACGGTGTAAACCAGACCACCATCGACGAGCCGTGGAGGAGGAGGACAAGGCGCAGCAGGGACCAGCGGACTCCTGGGCACAGGCAGGGGCTGCAGCAATCCGGCTGGGGGCTGGCAGGACGACTTGTGTTGGTTGCAGATGGGGCAGGCTTGGACGAATTCCCGTACATCCTTCCTCAGAGAGGGCCACCAGAACCTCTGGGCGAGCAGGTTGTAAGTGCGGGTGGAGCCAGGGTGACAAGCTAGGCGGGAGTCATGTCCCCACTGAACGACCTGGGACCTCAGGTCTTCGGGGGACAAAAAGGGCGGTCAGCTGGGCAAGTGCTGGGACCTGGCTGGTTACGGAGAGCCTCCAGCACCTGTTCCTCAACAGCCCAGGTCAGAGCTGCAACGATGCAGGGACTTGGCAGAATCGACACAGGGTCCTTGGAGGGTCAGGAGCGGAGTTAGTAGGTACTGGCCGAGGGGGTAGTGCGGCGGCAAGCAGGCAGGTTCGGTGGCAGTCCTCTCCCCACTCCCTGATCACCCCGGTCACCCAGTCGAGCTGAGGGTTGTGCCGGCGGAGCCATGGGTAACCCAGGATGAGGGGTTGGCCTGGAGAGGGGAGCAGGTGAAACTGGATAGTTTCTTGATGGTTTCCGGACAGACCCATCGAGACCGGGGCCGTGACATGAGTGACCGATCCGAGTAAGTGTCCGTCCAGTGCCCGGGCAGGAATAGGAGGTGTCAAACGGAGGTTCTCCAGTCCCAGTTGGCGTGCCAGCTTGATGTCCATTATGTTGGCTTCGGCGCCAGAATCCACCAGAGCAGCCAGGGTGTGAGTTGAGTCAGAGAGGCGGAGGTGAACTTGCAGCAGGGGTTTGCGGTCGGAGGACTGGATGGTCATTGAACTCAACCGGACTCCCCCTATGCCCGGTGAGCTTCGGCCCTTTAAAGGGCAGGTTACCACACGATGTCCGTCACCTCCACAATAGAGACAGAGGTTTGAGGTGAAGCGTCGCTGGCGCTCTGCAGGAGTGAGAGAGGCTCGCCCAATCTCCATAGGCTCAGACTGATCAAGCTGACCTGGGTGAGTGGCAGTAGATGACAGGAGCCCAGTCGGATCTCTCCGAATGCCGGTAGTAGGTGGACCTTGGCGCCCCTCTCACGACGACGGGTCTGTATCCCTCTGTCGATCCTGACAGTCAGTGCGATGGCTTCATCAAGAGTGGAAGGCAGTTCATGGGAGACCAACTCGTCCTTGATATAGTCAGCCAAACTATGGAAGAACGCGTCCACCAACGATGGTGTGTTCCAAGAACTTCGTCTAGCCAGGGTTCGGAAGTCGATGGAATGGTCTGCGACTGTACGTCTGCCTTGTCGAATACTGAACAGTTCACGAGACGCCTCTGCGGTTGGTGAATCCAGGTCAAACACCTTCAGCATCTCCTCAGCAAACAGGTCGAAGGTTGCACATGCGGGGTTTGACGTTCGAACTCTGCTGTTCCCCAGAGTCGAGCTCGGCCCGTCAGGTGAGTGATGGCATACCCAACTCTAGCCCCCTCCGTGGCGAAGGTCCTTGGCTGCAAGGAGAACTGAAGTCGGCAGCTAGTCAGGAATGGCCGGACCTGGGTTGAATCGCCGTTGAACCGCTCGGGGTTTCCAATCTTGGGTTCGGAGCAGCGGCTGCAATGACCGGGGCAGGTAACTCGGGGGCAGGGCTGGTGGGCAGACTGGCTGGGGTCAGGTTGGTGAGGAGTTGAATGATCATGGCGAGTTGTTGTTGCTGCTGCTGGGACTGCTGCTGGTGCTGCTGGAACTGCTGATGCTGTTGGTGGCCGACCTGAAGCAGAGAGGAGATGACGCCGCTCATGCGGCCTAGCTCTCTCTCAGTGTGTTCCAGGCGTAGCATGGCGGTGGGTTGCTCAGGCTCTTCGGTTTCCATGTCGGGGGAAGTGTGCGCTGAGTCCATGATGGTCAGATCGTACTGTCACGGTTCAGACAGACGACAAGAGGACCACAATTGCGTCACACCAGAAAGTTTATTTAAACTTAAGGGGAAAGGGATGTAGGGGAGTGAGTGAAGGCTCCAGGGGTTATCCCGTCCGATGTGCTGGGTCTGTGCCTCCCCCAGTGGCAGCGATGCGTCCGATGACGCCGGTGGTTGGTGGTCCAGAAGTCCTGGGGGGAGGAAACACAGACACAACGGGGCGAAATGAAACCAGGCAGCAGTACAGTTCAAGGGAAATCCAAAATACGTAGTAGCAAGGCAGAAGGCTGGTCAGAGTTACCGGGATTGAAGAGTAGTCAGGAGTCGTAATGGCAGAAGCAGGTCTGGATCTCCTGAGGCAGAAGAGTATCCAAAAACCAGGCAGGTCCGGGGTCACAAAACCAGGGTGAGCCAGAAGCGCGAGCAAACAGGTTCCGGGTGTGAGCTTTGCAGACGATCTGACACAGGAGAGCTGAAAGACAGGGCTATAAATACTGGGAGAGGTTAGTGGGTAATGCAGCGCAGCTGGCAGAGTAATTAGAGCCGAGCAGAGCAGGGACAGGTGGAGCTAGTTAGGCTGAGTAGAGAGAGTGGTGAGCAGAGTGGAAGAAAATTAAGGTGGTAACCCGGTGGAGTGAGAGGCTCATGACAGCCGGTAACTAATAATGTTTTATTTGGAATAGACAATTAGGGAGCTGATTTGTACAGCATAAATAGATGACATTTATATGATTAGATTATTGTTCCTTTACATATGTGCCCTTACTTTCTAACTCCCATTTGTCTCCCCTGCCCCCATCCCTCCCTCTCTGTCTCTCTCTGACATCACTCATTCTCTCCATCAATCCTTGAGATATGATCGTTTGTGAACTGGAGTTGATGAGTGCTGTTTTAATGTGTTGATGCTGGCACTAGTACTGACCCAAAGAGGTCTCTCTCACTTTTTCTCCCCATCTCTCTCTCTCTGCAGCATGTCAGGTGGGGTACTTTAAGTCGGTGTTGGGTTCGGTTCCGTGTTCAGTGTGTCCGTCTAACAGCAGAACCAGTCAGGAGGGATCGCGTGTTTGTGAGTGTCGCAGCGGCTTCTACAGAGCACCCGCCGACATCAACTCCTCCGCCTGCACAAGTGAGCTATTTGTGTGTGTGTGTCCGGGGGGGAACTGATGGCGCTGATTTTCGGCAGTCTCGGCCACATACACAGGCTTACAGTGGCCTCCAGATTGCGGGCCTGAAAAAAAATAGGGCAAAGCAATTGGCTAGGTACTACTCTGTTTAAGCTGTCGTGGTCAGCCTAGCTGTTTGGAGAAGGAGGTGCTTTCTGTACCCTTGAGTGCCATGCATACAGGGACCTTTGAAATGTTTTTTTTGTGTGTGTGTTTGTGTTTGTGTGACACAGATGAACTACATGCACCAGCAGCATTATGGAACAAATAGATATGTCTGATTAAAAAGCTTTCACCTTTCTTGAGAAGATGTAACATATATATTTTAGTAATTTAGCCGATGCTTTTATCCAGAGCTAAGTATCTACTTCAGCACATATAATATGTACAGTGCCTTCAGCAAGTATTCATACCCCATGACTTATTCCACATTTTGTTGTGTTACAGCCTGAATTCAAAATGGATACCATAAATTTTTTTCCCACCCATCTATACACAATATCCCATAATGACAAAGTGAATTTGTGCAAATGTATTGAAAATGAAATACAGAAATATCCAATTTACATACAATACCAGTCAAAAGTTTGGACACACCTACACATTCAAGGGTTTTTCTTTATTTTAACTATTTTACACATTTTGTAGAATAATAGTGTAGACATCAAAACGATTAAATAACACATATGGAATCATGTAGTAAACAAAAAAGTGTTAACCAAAATATATTTTATATTCTTCAAAGTAGCCACCCTTTGCCTTGATGACAGCTTTGCACACTCTTGGCATTCTCTCAACCAGCTTTACCTGGAATGCTTTTCCAACAGTCTTGAAGGAGTCCCCAAACATAACACTTTGTATTCAGGACTTAAAGTAGAATTTTTAGCAATTTTACTTTAGTGACTTATTGCAAACAGGATGCAAGTTTTGGAATATTTATATTATGTACAGGCTTCCTTCTTTTCACTCTGTCATTTAGGTTAGTATTATGGAGAAAATACAATGTTGTTGATCCATCCTCAGTTTTGTCACGGTTTCGGCCGAGGCTGCTCCTTCTCCTTGTTCGGGCAGGCTTCGGCGGTCGTCGTCCCCGGAGTACTAGCTACCACCGTTCGATGTTTCATGTTTGTTCGGTTTTGTCTGGTTGTACACCTGTCCCTTGTTAGTGTTTGATTTTGTTTCCTATTTAGTTATCGTGTGTTGGGTCAGGTGTTATGTGTGATTATTATTGTCAGCTGTTGCCTTCGAGGAGTTTCCTCTCTCGTTTGTTTGTATTTCGAGAGTTCGCACTGCGTGCGCTTTTTCTTGTTTTTGCGCACTGTGTGTTGTGCGTAATTTGTTCGTGCCGCCCGGTTGGGTTGGCGACTCATTCCTGTTTTGGAGTTACTAAAGTCTGTTGAAGAACACCCTTGTTCCTGCGCTTGATTCCCTGCACCACATCCACACGCAGCACTCTGACAGAATCACACATCACACTATGGAATCAGCAGGAGCAGCCGCGCCAACGGACATTATGGAGGACCGTCTTCGTGGGCAGGAGGACAGGATCAACCAGATCGGTCACGCCCTGGATCAGGTGATGAACACTCTCCACCGATGGGAGACCAGCGGGGTACCCACGCCCCCACCTACCGGACCATCCCCATCGGTCAGTCCTCCTGTCCCCTTCCGGAACCCAGCGGGATTCGGCTCTCACTCCCGAGGGCGTACGACGGCTCCGCTGCCGGGTGTCAAGGGTTCTTGCTGCAAGTGGAGCTCTACCTCGCCACCGTACACCCGGCTCCCTCGGGACACGAGAGCGTCTCCGCCCTCATCTCCTGTCTCACCGGCAAGGCGTTGGAGTGGGCCAACGCCGAATGGAGGAAAATAGACGCCGCTACTGTTACCTATGCGGAGTTCTCCCGCCGCTTCCGTGCCGTGTTTGACCATCCACCAGAAGGGAAGGCGGCGGGGGAGCGTCTGTTCTACCTCCGACAGGGGATGAGGAGCGCACAGGCTTTTGCATTGGAGATCCGGACTCTAGCGGCAGATGCAGGGTGGAATGAGCGGGCCCTTATAGACCACTTCCGCTGCAGCCTCCGGGAGGACGTCCAGAGAGAGTTGGCGTGCAGGGATACCACATTGTCGTTTGACCAACTGGTCGACATGGCCATTCGGCTGGACACCCTGCGGACCCTCCCTGTCGTAATAATTATTACCTTCTTTGAGATTGCCCATTCCACCTTCCGGCACCTCCGAGCCGAGCCCTATGGAGCTCGGAGGTGCTGGCGCTAGGGAACGGAGGAGTAGGAACCCGAGGGGGGCCGTTCCCTGCACCAACTGTGGCCGTGGAGGGCACACCGCGGCTAGGTGTTGGGGAAGGTCCCCTGGTGGAGGTGAGGTCAGGCCAGGCATTGGGGAGTCATCCCAGGTGAGTAGGCGCCCTACTTACCCAGAGCTTTCTGTCGTTCACCTAACCTTGCCTGTTTGTTTTCCACAGGTTGCACCTCGTTCCCAGCATAAGGCGCTGGTAGATTCAGGCGCAGCTGGGAATTTTGTAGATCGCCAGTTCTGTGTAAAGTTAGGGATTCCCCTCCTTCCCGTTGATAAGCCTTTCCCTGTACATGCCCTAGATAGCCGTCCGTTAGGATCTGGGTTAATTGGGAGGTCACAGCGCCCCTTAGGATGGTAACGCAGGGGGTCATGAGGAGACGATTCAGCTCTATCTGATTGACTCTCCTGCGTATCCGGTGGTGCTGGGGCTTCCCTGGTTGATTACCCATGACCCTACTATTTCGTGGCGAGAGAAAGCTCTTAAAGGGTGGTCTGCTCAGTGTGTGGGGCTGTGTCTGGGTGTTTCCGTAGGGGCGACCTCGGTGGAGAGTCCGAATCTAATGCCAGCACTGCAGATTCCCCCCGACTATGAGGATTTGAAACTGGCGTTTAGTAAGACCAGGGCGGCGCAGCTGCCGCCTCATAGACGGGGGGATTGTGCGATAGATCTCCAGTCAGGAGCAGCCCTCCCGCGGAGCCATGTGTATCCCTTGTCCCAAGAGGAGAGGAAGGCAATGAAAACTTACATCGCAGAGTCTCTGAGACAGGGATACATACGGGCCTCCACTTCACCCGCTTCCTCAAGCTTCTTTTTTGTGAAGAAAAAGGATGGAGGTCTGCGCCCGTGTATTGATTACCGCGGTCTCAATCAGATTACAGTGAAGTACAGCTACCCACTTCCTCTGATTGCGACTATGACGGAGTCATTACACGGTGCTCAGTTCTTCACAAAATTGGATCTTAGGAGCGAATATAACTTGGTGCGCATTAGAGAGGGCGATGAATGGAAGACAGCATTTAGCACGACCTCCGGTCATTACGAGTATCTCGTCATGCCATATGGGTTAATGAATGCTCCCTCAGTCTTCCAATCCTTTGTAGATGAGATTTTCCGGGACATGCAGGGGCAGGGAGTAGTCGTGTACATAGACGATATTCTGGTGTACAGTTCTACCCGAGCTGAGCATGTAGCCCTGGTGCGCCGAGTGTTGAGGAGGCTGTTGGAGCATGACTTATATGTCAAGGCAGAGAAATGTCTGTTCTTTCAGAAGTTGGTCTCCTTTTTGGGTTATCAGTTGTCTGCGTCAGGGGTGAAGATGGAGGTTGACCGGGTGTCAGCTGTGCGTAATTGGCAAACCCAAACCACTGTGAAAGAGGTGCAACAGTTCTTGGGCTTTGCGAATTATTACCGGAGGTTTATCCGGGGTTTTGGACAGGTGGCAGCTCCCATAACGTCTCTGTTGAAGGGGGGTCCGGTGCGCTTGCAGTGGTCAGCTGAGGCGGACAGGGCTTTTGGGAAACTGAAGGACCTGTTTACCTCGGCGCCGGTGTTGGCGCATCCGGATCCCGCTTTACCTTTCCAGGTAGAAGTAGACGCGTCCGAGGCTGGTGTTGGGGCCGTTCTCTCACAACGGTCTGGCACACCACCTAAACTCCGCCCCTGTGCTTTTTATTCTAAGAAGCTCAGTCCGGCGGAGCGGAATTATGACGTAGGGGACAGGGAGCTGTTAGCCGTGGTCCAGGCCCTAAAGGTGTGGAGGCATTGGCTTGAGGGGGCTCAACACCCTTTCCTCATTCTAACTGACCACCGTAACCTGGAATACATCCGGGCAGCTAGGAGACTGAATCCTCGCCAGGCCCGCTGGACTATGTTTCTAGCCCGGTTTGTGTTTAAAATCACTTACATCCCTGGGTCCCAGAACAGGAAGGCAGATGCCCTGTCTCGGCGGTATGACACGGAGGAGAGGTCCGTTGAGCCCACTCCCATACTACCGAAGTCTTGTCTGGTTGCACCGGTGGTATGGGAGGTCGATGACGAGATCGAGCGGCGTTACGCACCGACCCAAGTCCTCCCCAGTGTCCAGTGGGTCGGACGTACGTTCTGCTCGAGGTACGCGATCGTCTCATTTATTGGGCTCATACGTCCCCCTCCTCTGGACATCCAGGTATCGGCCGGACAGTTCACTGCCTTAGCACGAAGTACTGGTGGCCAACGTTAGCCAGGGATGTGAGGATTTATGTCTCCTCCTGTTCGGTGTGTGCCCAGTGTAAGGCGCCCAGACATTTGCCCAGGGGTAAGCTACAACCCCTGCCCGTTCCACAACGACCCTGGTCCCACCTCTCGGTGGATTTTGTTACAGACCTTCCCCTCTCACAGGGGAATACTACCATCCTGGTCGTTGTGGATCGGTTCTCGAAGGCCTGTCGTCTCTTTCCCATGCCGGGTCTCCCTACTGCCCTACAGACCGCTGAGGCTCTGTTTACCCATGTCTTCCGGCATTACGGGTACCCGAGGATATAGTGTCTGATCGAGGCCCCCAGTTCACCTCCAGAGTGTGGAGAGCATTTATGGAAAGGTTGGGGGTTTCGGTGAGCCTTACCTCGGGTTACCACCCGGAGAGTAATGGGCAGGTTGAACGTGTCAACCAGGATGTGGGGAGGTTTCTGAGGTCTTATTGCCAGGGCCGGCCGGAGGAGTGGGCGAGATACGTTCCTTGGGCCGAGATGGCGCAGAACTCTCTCCGCCACTCCTCCACCCAACTAACCCCTTTCCAGTGTGTGTTAGGGTACCAGCCGGTTCTGGCACCTTGGCACGAGAGCCAGATCGAGGCCCCTGCGGTGGATGAGTGGGTGCGGCGCTCGGAAGAGAATGGAACGCTGCCCACGTCCATCTGCAGCGGGCCATCCGTCGGCATAAGACGAGCGCCGATCTCCACCGCAGTGAGGGGCCAGTGTACGCACCTGGAGATCGAGTCTGGCTCTCGACCAGAAACCTGCCCCTCCGCCTGCCCTGCCGGAAGCTGGGTCGGCGGTTTGTGGGGCCATTTAAAGTCCTGGGGAGGTTGAACGAGGTGTGTTACAGGTTAGAACTGCCTATTGATTACAGGAATATTAACCCCTCGTTTCATGTGTCCCTCCTCAGGCCGGTGGTAGCTGGTCCACTCCAGGATTATGAGATAGAGGAGATTCCTCCGCCCCCGTTGGACATCGAGGGGGCTCCGGCGTACACAGTGAGGTCCATCCTTGATTCGAGACGCCGGATGGGGGTCTCCAATATCTCGTGGAGTGGGAGGGGTACGGCCCGGAGGAGCGGTGCTGGGTGCCGAGGAGGGACATATTAGACCTGTCCCTGCTGACCGACTTCCATCGGGGTCATCCTACGCGCCCTGCTCCGCGTCGTCCTGGTCGTCCCCGAGGCCGGGATCGGCGCACGGCTGGAGCCGCGCGTCAAGGGGGGGGTACTGTCACGGTTTCGGCCGAGGCTGCTCCTTCTCCTTGTTCGGGCAGGCTTCGGCGGTCGTCGTCCCCGGAGTACTAGCTACCACCGTTCGATGTTTCATGTTTGTTAGGTTTTGTCTGGTTGTACACCTGTCCCTTGTTAGTGTTTGATTTTGTTTCCTATTTAGTTATCGTGTGTTGGGTCAGGTGTTATGTGTGATTATTATTGTCAGCTGTTGCCTTCGAGGAGTTTCCTCTCTCGTTTGTTTGTATTTCGAGAGTTCGCACTGCGTGCGCTTTTTCTTGTTTTTGCGCACTGTGTGTTGTGCGTAATTTGTTCGTGCCGCCCGGTTGGGTTGGCGACTCATTCCTGTTTTGGAGTTACTAAAGTCTGTTGAAGAACACCCTTGTTCCTGTGCTTGATTCCCTGCACCACATCCACACGCAGCACTCTGACAAGTTTTCTCAAATCACAGCCATTAAACTCTGTAACTGTTTTAAAGTCACCATTGGCCTCATGGTGAAATCCCTGAGCGGTTTCCTTCTTCTCTGGCATCTGAGTTAGGAAGGACACCTGTATCTTTGTAGTGACTGGGTGTATTGATACACCATCCAAAGTGTAATTAATAACTTCACCATGCACAAAGGGATATTCAAAGTCTGCTTTTTTTTTACCCATCTACCAATCGGTGCCCTTCTTTGCGAGGCATTGGAAAACTTCCCTGGTCTTTGTGGTTGAATCTGTGTTTGAAATTCACTGCTCGACTAAGGGACCTTACAGATAATTGTATGTGTGGGGTACAGAGATGAGGTAGTCATTCCGAAATCATGTTAAAAACTATTATTGCACACAGAGTGAGTCCATGCAACTTATTATGTGACTTGTTAAGCAAAGTTTTACTCCTGGACTTATTTAGGCTAGCCATAACAAAAGGGTTGAATACTTAATTTGTAAAAATGTCTAAAGACATAATTCCACTTTGACATTATGGGGTATTGTGTGTAGGCCAGTGACACAACATCTCAATTTAAACCATAACACAACAAAATGTGGAAAAGGTCAAGGGGTGTGAATACTGAATACTTCCTGAATGCACTCATCCCTCTCTACTTCTATTACTTCTCTCTCTCTCTAATTTGTCATTTTCTTTCATTCCCTCTTTCTCCCTCCCTTACTCTCTCTCCTTCCCTCCCTTCTTATCAATCTCTCTCTTCCTCTCTTCCTAGATTATATTTAAATGATTTGATTATTGTTCACTAACATATATTGTGCCCTTACTTTCTAACCCCCATTTGTCTCCCCAGCCCCCATCCCTCCCTCTCTGTCTCTCTCTGATATCGCTCATTCTCTCTGTCCATCCCTACGATATGATCACGTGTGAACTGGAGTTGATGAGTCCTGTTTTTATGTGTTAATGCTGGCACTATTACTGACCCAAAGAGGTTCAAAACGTTTAATCTCCCCCCCCCCCCCACCCCCAGGCTCTCCCTCTGCTCCGACCTCTGTCTCCTGGGAGTATGAGGGTGGTGACGGTGGGGTGTCTCTGCGCTGGCGCCCTCCAGTGGACATGGGTGGTCGTAGCGAGGTGTCGTACGGGGTGATGTGTAAGATCTGTCCCTCGGCCACCTTCACCGCCCCGGGGGCGTGCTCTTGGTGTGGGGAGGCGGTCACCTTCACCCCATCCCAGACTGGCATCAAGCAGACCAAGGTCACCCTCAACAACCTGCTCACCAGAGTCACCTACCTTATACAGGTAGGACTACAACTCCCATGAGCACTAGAGTTACCTACCTCTTACATATAGAACTACAACGCCCATGACCACTAGTCACCTGCCTCATACAGGTAGGACTACAACTCCCATGAGCACTAGAGTCACCTACCTCATACAGGTAGGACTAGAACTCCCATGAGCACTAGAGTTACCTATATCATACAGGTAGAACTACAACTCCCCTGATCACCTACCCCCTACAGATACTACATTTCCATCACCTACCTCATACAGGTATAAAACTCCTGCATTAGAGTCACCTACCTCATATAGATACTGGATTAAATGTACATCCATTTAGTTAACCTAACATTGTCCACTTTTTCCTGCTATTGATTGACAGGTACAAGCGGTCAATGATGTCTCAGTTCTAAGTCCTTTCCCGCCTCAATTCACCAGCATCAATTTCACTACGAGCCAATCAGGTGAGAGCATGAGTCAGGCTTAAAAGGCACTTCAGCCACTTTTCAACCTCATATTCAATATCTCCAGCACCAAACCAGTGTCTACATATGTGAAAACAGCGCGTTTCTATGATCTGTGGTTAAAAAGATAAGAAGAAAGGTCCTAAAAAAATGCTTCTCTGTAACATCACAGTGTAGGATTAAACAACACGTTTCTAGTCTTGCTCCCCACGTCACAGCGAATCTCATAGTGTTTGAAAATCACAGTTTTTTTTGTTTTAACTTTGATGATGTCATCAGGTATAACTCTTTAGCTTTATATTTTTACAAAACCTAGAAATGCACTGTTTTCACATATGTAGACACTGGTATTGTACTGGAGATAATGAATATGCGATTGAAAAGTGGTGAAGTTGTTCTTTAAGGAGAGTGACAAGAGAGTAAAGGAATAAACTCTCAGTTTGTCATTTTTATGTGGTGTGTGTGTGTGTGTGTGTGTGTGTGTGTACTTCATGTCTGTCTGTCAGTCTACATCAGTTTCATTGAGTATGGGTGAGTCTCTATCTCTCTCTCTTTTCTGCTCTCCATCTTTTCCGCTCCTGCTCTCTGGACTCGATATCCTGTCAGCTCACATTATGCTCAGAAGAGAGATATAGAGAGGGACGGAGAGAGAGAGAGTTTATAGACAGACAGACGGGCAAACAGACAGACAGTTTATAGACAGACAGAAAGAAACGTGTAACTTTTTATTGAGATAAGTCTGGCAGGAAAGTCCATACCACAGATAGAACAATGAGCCAGATATTTCAATGGATGTATAAATGTGAAGCATCTGGTTGGCGTTTCCACTCACTACCAAATATGGTGATGAGAGTAAGCCCAGTGGCCGACATTCTGCTAATTTTCTCATCGATTAAACATTTAATTTCATACAGTTTTCTGTTTCCAAAACTATAATCTGTAACAAACAGCGTGGACTGTGTTTTGTAGACTTTACCCTTTGCCAATGTTTCTAAAAATTGCATTGTTTAGGAGAGCAAGGACAAATTGAGTTATTGCACATGGGCACTTCAAAGTAGGCATTCCCAAACAGAAATATGCAAATAATGCTAGAACACTCCAATAGGATCTAACTAGCTTATGCTTAGCTCTGCCCACCTCCTTGCTTACTCTGCCTACTATGATTAATTTGCTCCCATTCTAAACGGAAGGCTCTGGTCTATCTTGGGTTAGTTATACAAATCTTTGGCCATACAGCACTTTACAGAGCTGGCTCATTCACTAGTCTATGTCATGCTGCCCCCATCTGGTCAATACAGAAATTATGTGATCTGGCAAGGCCAGCTTGTGTTCTCCCTCCTGTTCCTCTTTCTTCCTCCCTCTTTCTTCGCAAAGCTCATACATCTCTCTCCCTGTCTCTCTCTCTCTCTCACAGTGCCCTCTCCGGTCCCTAGCCTGCACCAGTTGAGTCGAGCCCCAGACTCCATCACCCTGTCCTGGCCACAGCCCGACAGACCCAATGGAGACATACTGGAGTACCAGCTCAGATACTACGACAAGGTATACGCTACACACATATGCACGCACATAGGCTTGTGCCTATGTATGTACACACAAGTACATACACCCAGAGACTTAATCATTCTCTCCCTCCCTCCCTCCCTCCCTCCCTCCCTCCCTCCCTCCCTCCCTCCCTCCCTCCCTCCCTCTCTCCCAGGGTTCAGATGAGGACAGTGCAGTGAGTGTGTTCAGTGAGACCAACACAGTGACTGTCAGCTCTCTGGCTTCTGGCTCCATCTATGCCTTCCAGATCAGGGCCCGCAATGAGAGGGGCTACGGCCCCTACAGTCATACTATCTATTTCACTACACTGGCCCTGGGTAACTCACACTCACACATACACACACTCACATACACGCGCAGTCAAACACACCATCTAAATCTCTCTCTGTTTCTCACTTTTTCTTTCTCAGAGGAGCGTTCTAAGCAGATCCAGAATCGGCTCCCTCTATTGGTCGGTTCTGTGATGGGCGGGGCAGCCTTCCTCCTGGTCGTCGCGGCGATAGTGGTCGTTTTTGTGTTCCGCAGGTGAGTGGGTCCTTAACTCCTATCCACACATACATGATGATGTCACACTGATCTCACACTCAGTCTCACACACACACACACACACACACACACACACACACACACACACACACACACACACACACACACACACACACACATACACACACAGTGCAATGTTCTGAAACACTGGTTTGTTGTGTCTTTTCTCAGTAAGAGGAGGGAGAGCCCCTACAGTGACAGACTCCAGAGGTACATCAGCCACAAAGGTGAGTCAGGGTGTATGATGAGTATTATTAACTGAATATAACTTAGAGGGAACTGTCATTCTGTCTGTAATATTCTCAGCTGCACATATAGTATATCCTACTTCTATGGTGTTGTTGACATGTTGGTGAAGAGGATGCCTCTGCAGTGTGTTATAGAGGAGAATGGAAGTAGTGACCATGTCTAATGCCCATTACCATCATAACCCCAAGGGCTTGAGGGAGAAAGAGGGGGAGAGGGGGAGAGGGGAGGGAAAGAAAGAGAAGAAGAGAGAAGAAGAGAGAATGACAGCGTGAGAAATCTGTAGAGAGACAGAGGGAAAAAGAGATGGACAATGAAAGGGAGAGAAAGATGGGGAGAGGAAGAAATAAATTTTCTGCTTGTCCAAACGCAGCATGTTTTTGTTGAGGGTGCCATTATCCCTCTGGGCTCAGTGTTCTGCCATCATGCAGCATGTCACACAGCATGGCTTGACATGTCAAAGTCTAGGGCCAAATACTGTACATCAACACACTGTACAGGACTTATATTGTTATTCTATGTTATTGTACTGGTTCACTACAATCATCTGGTTTCACTACAACCATCCCCGCTCTGTGTGTTACCTCTGTCAGGGGGGGTGAAGTACTACGTGGACCCTTCCACCTATGAGGACCCCAATGAGGCGGTCAAGGAGTTTGCCCGTGAGATTGACCCTGCTCACATCAAGATAGAAGAGGTGATTGGTGCAGGTAGGGGTCCTGGTTTGATTCATGCTTACAGAGATAGTTCTGTAAAAAACAAAAAAAGCTTGTCTGGTGTTTTCATAGCTCATATATTGGGCCAGGAGTCAAGCTGGGTCCAAACTCAACTCAACTCATAATCAATCAATCAATCTCTCTCTCTCTCTCTCTCTCTCCCTCTCCCTCTCTCCCTCTCTCCAGCCCAGTTTGGGGAGGTGTCTCGGGGGCGGTACCGGCCCCTGGGTCGTAGGGAGGTGTTAGTGGCAGTGAAGACGCTGCGCTGGGGCGTGACAGACAGAGAGAAGGCGGTGTTTATGACCGAGGCGGGGGTGCTGGGACAGTTTGACCACCCCAACGTGCTGAAGCTGGAGGGGGTGGTCACCCGTAGCCCACCAGAGAGGATCATCACTGAGTTCATGGAGAATGGACCGCTGGATGCCTTCCTCAGGGTGAGAACTACAACATCTACACCATGTTAGACCAAGAACTACAACTATCGTCTACACTGTATTAGACCAATAACTACAACTCCCATCTACACCATAATATACCAAGAACTACAACTCCCATCTACACCAGATTAGACCAAGACCTACAACTCCCATCTACACAGTAACTAACTCAGGGTGAGACTGAGAAAACAGTACATTTTATTACCATAACTGACCAGTATATATCCTCCACTCTTTCTCCCACCTCTTGCTCTCTATCTCTCCATCTCTCTCATCCCCCAGGAGAATGAGGACCAGTTCAGTGTTCTCCAGCTGGTAGGGATGGTGAGGGGTGTTGGGGCTGGGATGAGGTACCTCTCTGAGAGGAACTTTGTCCACCGGGACCTGGCTGCCAGGAACGTGCTAGTCAACTCTAACCTGGTCTGTAAGGTGTCTGACTTCGGCCTGTCGCGCCTCATGAGGGGCCTGGACCACAACATGCCCACCTACACTGCCTCACTGGTACATGCTGCTGGGAAATTGAGTTTTGTTTAATGATGTTTATTCTTGGATTTCCACTCTAATAGACTACTTATGTTAATAGAAGATCTCAAAATTCACAGTGCTCAACCACTCATCTCTCTCTCTCCTCTCTCCTCTCAGGGCAGTAAGATTCCTGTCAGGTGGACAGCCCCGGAGGCCTTCCAGCATCGCAAGTTCAGCTCAGCTAGTGATGTCTGGAGCTTCGGAGTGCTCATGTGGGAAGTGATGTCATATGGCGAGCGGCCATACTGGGACATGAGCAATCAGGAAGTGAGTTGTGGGAGGGTTAAGCGAGAGCCAAACAGAGACTAAACACACTGACAGCTAAACAGAATGTTTAATCATCTCTAAGTCCCTCTGTACTGCTGGGACCTCTCTATATAGGGCAGCTTGTTAACATCCAGATGGTTACTAATACCCTTCCTCCTTCTCTCTCTCTCTCTCTCTCTCTCTCTCTCTCTCTCTCTCTTGCTCTCTCTCTTTCTTCTTGCTCTTCCTCCCTTCGCCTCTCTCTCCCCCTCTCCCTGCCTCTGTCCCCCTTCTTTCTCCCCTCCCCTACCTCCTCTCTCTTCCCTCCCTATAATACAGGTAATGAAGGCTGTAGCGGACCAGTACCGTCTCCCAGCCCCCCATAACTGTCCTCCAGCACTCCACTCCCTGATGCTGCAGTGTTGGCAGGCTGACAGGGGCGACCGGCTAGGCTTCGACTCCCTCCTCTCCTCCCTGGACAGGCTCATACGACACCCTGCCTCCCTCAAGGCAGAGCATCCCCAGTGAGACTACACCTCCCATCTGCCTTTTCTTCCATATTTTACACAACAGAAGTAATGGATCACATTCACAAACAGTGATCTTTGGAGAGCATTTATTATGTTATCATGTAAATGTATTGAATCATTGCTATGTTAGGCCAATCATTTTCGATCTCGATCTTTCCCTCTCCAACTCAAGCTCCACCCAGCCACTGCTGAGCCCCACCCCCACAGACCTGTCGTCGGTGGCGACGGTCAGTGAGTGGCTGACAGCGTTGAGGATGGACAGGTATAAGGACCAGTTTGAGAGGGCGCATCTGGACACACTGGACAGAGTCAGCAGGCTAACCATGGAGTGAGTCCTGGGCTTCCATTTCAATATCAACAAAGTTATTTTCATAAAATGCAAATCATGCTTTTAGAAGCAGTGGATACTTTTCTGAACTCTCTCTCTCCTTTTCTCCTTCCCTCTCTCCCTCAGGGATGTGCAGAACCTGGGGGTGAACCTGTTGGGACACCAGAGGAAGATCACCAACGCAGCCCAGCAGCTCAGAACCCACCTCACCCAGGGCCAGGTGGAGGTCTAGAACCCACCAATCACCTGAGAGCTACACAGGAAGTAACAGAGAGGTGCACTATTGGAGCTGTAGTCCAAGGCAAAGCAGGATCTGGGAGGAGAGTCGCTGAGGAGGAACAGAGAGATTTGAGGGGGAAAAGTCTTAAAATATGGGTTTTATTTCACTTGTTTGCTGTTGTTTACATTCTCTCTCTCTCTTTGCCGGTCTCTACCTCTCTCTTCCTCCTCTCTTTCTCTCACTTCTCCCACGTTGTCTCACTACTGTCCCTCCCTCTTTCACTCGTATCACCACCCTTTATAAATGAAAACAGTGAAAATGTATTTTTTACCCGAACATAGGGATCTCCCGTCACAAGCAATTGCATAGACAATCAAAGACTGTTTTTACTGATTAAAGTTGATATCATGAACACTGTTCATGATTATTTGTTAAGCTACATCACCTCCTCTGTACTGAAATCAGAAAATGGCAACTCCTGTTGACTAAACACTAGCCAATGGTTTCTCCCATCGGTCACTAGCCTGGTCACCTTTATGGGAATTATTCCATTAGACTCAAGAAATGGGGGTGTAGTTCACGTCGTGACAGAATGGAGTCACCCACCGTTGAGCAGCACCCTCCTCTGTGTATATTTCACAGTTCACATTCCTTTTTTTAATAGATAAAGTCACTGAGTCATTTGAGCATTGTGAATGTGAAATGGTTTAACTGGACTATGTGTGATCTGAATGCCAATGGAAGTAAGGAAGGCGATGTTATGTTTTGTGAGTATTCTGTGTCTGTTTGTGTTCAAAGTATGTGCGTGCGTGTGTGTGTGTGGGGGGGGGGTTGGAGAAATCCCCATTAACTGAGGAGGGTCACCGTTCTGTGTCACTCCTCTTTGAACTATCCGCTGTGCGGCTAACAAAATAACACACAGTTTCCCTGTAACAATAAATCCATAACACTTACAGTACAATAAAACATATCAAAATGTGTAACATGACAGTTTAATTCACACGGTAACATTAATTTACTCTGTGTTCACACCTCGAATGGTGTCCATGCTCCCAGGGTTCTGTGGGAACGTCCCTCCCCGGAGAAAGCCTCAGATAAGGTGTGTTTGATCCCTTTCATAGCCCACAGATGGTCAACCATCCAAACAGTGTCATAAATCGGGATTGAGTCATCACTCTGGACCTCGGCGCCTGCAAGTCTCCAGTCGCGAGTTTCACCTTCTCTCATTCTTCCACTGTGTGTGTGTGTGTGTGTGTGTGTATGTGTGTGTGTGTGTGTGAGTGTGTAGAGGGTTGTGTATGAGTGTATGCACTTGGGTAGGTGTGTTTATTTGTATGAGTGTTCACCACTATTCCACTATTGTGCAAATTTGTAAAATAAAGAATATGATTTTATTTAAATCACTGCATTAAGCCTGTCATTGTGTCTGACACATAAAAACAGTTTAATCACCAGGGGCCTCATTTATAAACATTGCATATGAACAAAATATGCACAAAACGTGTTTGCCAGTTTTCACGCAAAAGTTGGCATTTATAAAAACTGAAATTGACATTAGAGAATGTGCTTATCCCCCGCAAACTTTAGACCATGCGTACGCACAGTTTCTAGTGGTTGAAGTATTGCATTGCAAGAAGGCAAAAGTAGCCTAGTAGCCTTGTACAAATGGGGAATACCTGTATATGATGACACACTTATTCATAACAGAAAAACAGGTGGCTAAATATAATAACAAGATGCAATCATTTGCCATTAGTGAGAAGAGCGAAAATCGATTTATTTTATCTTTGGTTTATAAAATAATAGGAAATACAGTTGAAGTCGGAAGTTTACATACACTTAGGTTGGAGTCATTAAAACTTGTTTTTTCAACCACTCCACAAATTTCTTGTTAACAAACTATAGTTTTGGCAAGTCGGTTAGGACATCTACTTTGTGCATGACACAAGTACTTTTTCCAACAATTGTTTACAGACAGATTGTTTCACTTATAATTCACTGTATCACAATTCCAGTGGGTCAGAAGTTTACATACACTAAGTTGACTGTGCCTTTAAACAGCTTGGAAAATTCCAGAAAATGATGTCATGGCTTTAGAAGCTTCTGATAGGCTAATTGACATCATTTGAGTTAATTGGAGGTGTACCTGTGGATGTATTTCAAGGCCTACCTTCAAACTCAGTGCCTCTTTGCTTGACATCATGGGAAAATCAAAATAAATCAGCCAAGACCTCAGAAAAGAAATTGTAGACCTCCACCTCTGGTTCATCCTTGGGAGCAATTTTCAAACGCCTGAAGGTACCACGTTCATCTGTACAAACAATAGTACGCAAGTATAAACACCATGGGACCACGCAGCCGTCATACCGCTCAGAAAGTAGACACGTTCTGTCTCCTAGAGATGAACGTACTTTGGTGCGAAAAGTGCAAATCAATCCTAGAACAACAGCAAAGGACCTTGTGAAGATGCTGGAGGAAACAGGTACAAAAGTATCTATATCCACAGTAAAACGAGTCCTATATCGACATAACGTGAAAGGCCGCTCAGCAAGGAAGAAGCCACTGCTCCAAAACCGCCATAAAAAAGCCAGACTACGGTTTGCAACTGCACATAATGACAAAGATCGTACTTTTTGGAGAAATGTACTCGGGTACTACACCGGCTCTGACGCTCGTCGGATGTGGCAGGGCTTGAAAACTATTACAGACTACAAAGGGAAGCACAGCCGCGAGCTGCCCAGTGACACAAGACTTCCAGACGAGCTAAACACCTTCTATGCTCGCTTCGAGGCAAGCAACACTGAAGCATGCATGAGAGCACCAGCTGTTCCAGATGACTGTGTGATCACGCTCTCAGCAGCCGATGTGAGTAAGACTTTTAAGCAGGTCAACATTCACAAGGCCACAGGGCCAGACGGATTACCAGGACGTGTACTCCGAGCATGTGCTGACCAACTGGCAAGTGTCTTCACTGACATTTTCAACATGTCCCTGACTGAGTCTGTAATACCAACATGTTTCAAGCAGACCACCATAGTCCCCGTGCCCAAGGACTCTAAGATAACCTGCCTAAATGACTACCGACCCGTAGCACTGACGTCTGTACCCATGAAGCGCTTTGAAAGGCTGGTCATGGCTCACATCAACACCATTATCCCAGAAACCATAGACCCACTCCTATTTGCATACCGCCCCAACAGATCCACAGATGATGAAATCTCTATTGCACTCCACACTGCCCTTTCCCACCTGGACAAGAGGAACACCTACGTGAGAATGCTATTAATTGACTACAGCTCAGCATTCAACACCATAGTGCCCTCAAAGCTCATCACTAAGCTAAGGATCCTAGGACTAAACACCTCCCTCTGCAACTGGATCCTGGACTTCCTGACGGGCCGCCCCCAGGTGGTAAGGGTAGATAACAACACATCTGCCACACTGATCCTCAACACAGGGGCCCCTCAGGGGTGCGTGCTCAGTCCCCTCCTGTACTCCCTGTTCACCCATGACTGCATGGCCAGGCACGACTCCAACACCATCATTAAGTTTGCCGACGACACAACAGTGGAAGGCCTGATCACCGACAACGATGAGACAGCCTATAGGGAGGAGGTCAGAGACCTGGCCGTGTGGTGCCAGGATAACAACCTCTCCCTCAACGTGACCAAGACAAAGGAGATGATTGTGGACTACAGGAAAAAAAGAGGACTGAGCACGCCCCCCATTCTCATCGACCGGGCTGTAGTGGAACAGGTTGAGAGCTTCAAGTTCCTTGGTGTCCACATCACCAACGAACTATCATGGTCCAAACACACCAAGACAGTCGTGAAGAGGGCACGACAAAGCCTATTCCCCCTCAGGAGACTGAAAAGATTTGGCATGGGTCCTCAGATCCTCAAAAAATTATACAGCTGCACCATCGAGAGCATCCTGACTGGTTGCATCACCGCCTGGTATGGCAACTGCTTGGCCTCCGACCGCAAGGCACTACAGAGGGTAGTGCATACGGCCCAGTACATCACTGGGGCCAAGCTTCCTGCCATCCAGGACCTCTATACCGGTGTCAGAGGAAGGCCCTCAAAATTGTCAATGACTCCAGCCACCCTAGTCATAGACTGTTCTCTCTGCTACCGCACGGCAAGCGGTACCGGAGTGCCAAGTCTAGGTCCAAAAGACTTCTCAACAGATTCTTCCCCCAAACCATAAGACTCCTGAACAGCTAATCATGGCTACCCGGACTATTTGCACTGCCCCCCAACCCCATCTTTTTACGCTGCTGCTACTCTGTTAATTACCTATGCATAGTCACTTTAACTCTACCCACATGTACATATTACTTCAACTACCTCAACTAGCCGGTGCCCCCACACATTGACTCTGCACCGGTACCCCCCTGTATATATAGCCTCCCTACTGTTATTTTATTTCACTTCTGCTCTTTTTTTCTCAACACTTTTTTGTTGTTTTATTCTACTTTTTTATTAAAAATAAATGCACTGTTGGTTAAGGGCTGTAAGTAAGCATTTCACTGTAATGTCGGCAACTGTTGTATTCGGCGCATGTGGCCAATACAATTTTATTTTATTTTATTTGGTCTAATGAAACAAAAATAGAAGCACATTAAGGTCCTGGAGTGGCCTAGCCAGTCTCCAGACCTTAATCCCATAGAAAATCTGTGGAGGGAGCTGAAGGTTTGAGTTGCCAAACGTCAGCCTCGAAACCTTAATGACTTGGAGAAGATCTGCAAAGAGGAGTGGGACAAAATCCCTCCTGAGATGTGTGCAAACCTGGTGGCCAACTACAAGAAACGTCTGACCTCTGTGATTGCCAACAAGGGTTTTGCCACCAAGTACTAAGTCATGTTTTGCAAAGGGATCAAATACTTATTTCCCTCATTAAAATGCAAATCAATTTATAACATTTTTGACATGCGTTTTTCTGGATTTTTTTGTTGTTATTCTGTCTCTCACTGTTCAAATAAACCTACCATTAAAATTATAGACTGATCATTTCTTTGTCAGTGGGCAAACGTACAAAATCAGCAGGGGATCAAATACTTTTTTCCCTCACTGTATTCAACCACCAACACATGTCCATCTCACCTGATCATCAAATTAAGATCCAATATCTATATATAAATGATGACAAAACTAGAGACTTAAAGTAAAAAAGAAAAACTCCTCTCAGTCTCAACCCCTTGTTCTTGTTCTGCAATATAGTCCCAAGGTTATCATGTGTAGGGGAGACCGGAGTTGGTTGTCACACTTTTTACTTGTGTATTTCTCAGCACATGTCACGCCCTGGCTCTGGGGACTCTTTTATGTTGAGCCAGGGTGTTAGTTTCTATGTTGTAGTTTCTATGTGTTTATTCTAGATCGTTTAGATCTATGTTGGCCAGGGTGGTTCCCGATCAGAGGCAGCTGTTGCTCGTTGTCTCTGATTTGGAACCATACTTAGGCAGCCTGTTTTGCACAGTTATTGGTGGGATCTTGATCTGTATAGGTTTGTGGTGTTTAACCTTTAGACTTCACGCATCGTTTTGTTGTTTTGTTGTTATTGTTAAAGTACTCATTAAAAGATGTACGCCTATCACGCTGCGCCTTGGTCCGATTCTTACAACGATCGTGACAGAAGATCCCACCAAAGAAGGACCAAGCAGCGTGTTCAGGAGCAGACACCGGGAAAGGAACTGGAGAAGTTGGCGATGTCCCAGGTGGGCGAATGGTGGTCTTGGGAGGACATGTTCGCGGGCAAAGGGCCATGGGCAAAAGTTAAAGCCCTGGTGAGAGAGGAGGTACGGCGCCAACCGTGCCGTCGTCGGACAGGCGAGAGGCAACCCCAAGACATTTTTTTGGGGGGGCACATAGCATGGACGACAGGGCTGCTGGAGGCAGCTACAGGGCGAGTTTGTGGACTAGGAGAGGAGGCCACCAGGTTACGGGGGCCATTGGTCATGAGGGGGAAGGAGAGTGTAGAGGCACGGCGAGAGGTACTGGGGTGTGTTACCAGTCCGGTCCGGCCCGTTCCTGATCCCCGCACAAGGTCAGTGGTGTGTGTTCCCAGTACGGCCCGGCCTGTTCCTTCCCTCGCACCAAGCCTGTGGTGCGCGTCGCCAGCCCGGTCCGGCCTGTTCCTGCTCCCCGCACCAAGCCTGTGGTGCGCGTCGCCAGCCCGGTCCGGCCTGCTCCTGCTCCCCGCACCAAGCCTGTGGTGCGCGTCGCCAGCCCGGCCCGGCCTGTTCCTGCCCCTCGCACCAAGCCTGTGGTGCGCGTCGCCAGCCCGGCCCGGCCTGTTCCTGCCCCTCGCACCAAGACAGTGGTGCGCGTCGCCAGCCCGGCCCGGCCTGTTCCTGCCCCCTCGCACCAAGCCTGTGGTGCGCGTCGCCAGCCCGGCCCGGCCTGTTCCTGCCCCTCGCACCAAGCCAGTGGTGCGCGTCGCCAGCCCGGCCCGGCCTGTTCCTGCCCCTCGCACCAAGCCTGTGGTGCGCGCGTCGCCAGCCCGGCCCGGCCTGTTCCTGCCCCTCGCACCAAGCCTGTGGTGCGCGTCGCCAGCCCGGCCCGGCCCGTTCCTGCTCCCCGCACCAAGCCAGTGGTGTGCGTCGTCAGCCCGGTCCGGCCCGTTCCTGCTCCCCGCACCAAGCCAGTGGTGCGCGTCGTCAGCCCGGTCCGGCCCGTTCCTGCTCCCCGCACCAAGCCAGTGGTGCGAGTCGTCAGCCAGGTCCGGCCCGTTCCCGCTCCCCGCACCAAGCCAGTGGTGCGCGTCGTCAGTCCGGCACGGTCCGTGCCTGTTCCACCTGTGCCTAGTCCGGCACCGGTCAGCTGCTCCACGCCGGAGCCAGAGCAATCCGCTTCAACGGTGTTCAGTCCAGCTCCGGCCAGCAGGGCCAGACCACGAGGGCGAGAGAGAGAGTGGTGGTCACGCCCAGAGCCGGATCCGCCTCCGAGGCGGAATGCCCACCCGGCCCCTCCCCTGTTGGGTTTAGTTGGCTCGGTCGCAGTCCGCGCCTTTGGGGGGGGGGTACTGTCACGCCCTGGCTCTGGGGACTCTTTTATGTTGAGCCAGGGTGTTAGTTTCTATGTTGTAGTTTCTATGTGTTTATTCTAGATCGTTTAGATCTATGTTGGCCAGGGTGGTTCCCGATCAGCTATTGCTCGTTGTCTCTGATTGGGAACCATACTTAGGCAGCCTGTTTTGCACAGTTATTGGTGGGATCTTGATCTGTATAGGTTTGTGGTGTTTAACCTTTAGACTTCACGTATCGTTTTGTTGTTATTGTTAAAGTACTCATTAAAAGATGTACGCCTATCACGCTGCGCCTTGGTCCGGTTCTTACAACGATCGTGACAGCACCAGTATATCTTACAAGACTCTTTTCAATATTAGGATAAAGACTAAGGTCTTGGGTTAAAATGAGGACCCTTTTTTATGCTCATATTTTATTCCAACATGGAGTTATAAGTAATCAAAAACACTGTCCATTTGTGACAACCAGCCCCATCGCGGGGTTGGTTGTCACAATGTTTGCTAGTAACTTATTCCTTTTGTATCAGGAAATGAAGAAAAATAACAAACAGTCTTAGAAATAGCTAAGCCTGTCAGAAGGGAACCGATGTGGATGTGGTGGAGGATTCAGGCGCAGGACACAGAGGTAAAGTCCAACAGACTTTAATAATCCAAAGTCAAATGTCCAAAAGTAACACGACCTCGACAAAACAAGAGGCGAGGGAGAATTACGCATACACGCGTAAACACTAAACACAAAACAAACAGAGTGCAAACACGTAGCTCCGAACAGCATGACAGTGAAAACAACACACAATCATACTAGTGCAAAACACGGAACTTATACGACACGTAATCAACACACAAATGGACACAGGTGTAACAGACAGACAAAAGCAATCAAATAACGAAACATAGAGCGGTGGCAGCTAGTACTCCGGGGACGGCGAACACCGAAGCCTGCCCGAACCAGGAGGAGGAGCAGTCTCGGCCGAAACCATGACAGTACCCCCCCCTTGACGCGCGGCTCCAGCCGTGCGCCGACCCCGGCCTCGGGGACGGCCAGGAGGACGCGGACCCGGGCGCGTGGGATGCCCACGGTGATACTCAGTCAGAAGGGATGGATCGAGTATGTCCCTCCTGGGCACCCAGCACCGTTCCTCCGGACCGTACCCCTCCCACTCCACGAGATACTGGAGACCACTCATCCGGCGCCTCAAGTCCAAGATGGTCCGGACTCTGTACGCCGGGCCCCCCTCGATGTCCAAAGGGGGCGGAGGGGTCTCTCCTATCTCATCTTCTTGGAGTGGGCCAGCTACCACCGGCCTGAGAAGAGACACATGGAACGAGGGGTTAATATTTTTATACTCTATAGGCAGTTGTAACCTGTAATACACCTCGTTCAATCTTCTCAGGACTTTGAAGGGCCCCACAAACCGCCGACCCAGCTTCCGGCAGGGCAGGCGGAGGGGCAGGTTTAGTCGAGAGCCAGACTCGATCTCCCGGTGCGTATACCGGTCCCTCACTGCGGTGGCGATCGGCGCTCGCCTTTTGTTGACGGATGGCACGCTGCAGATGGACATGGGCAGCGTCCCCACGTCTCCTCCGAGCGCCGAATCCACTCGTCCACCGCAGGGGCCTCGATCTGGCTCTCGTGCCATGCTGCCAGGACCGGCTGATAACCTAAAACACACTGGAAAGGTGTTAAATTGGTGGAGGAGTGGCGGAGAGAGTTCTGGGCCATCTCTGCCCAGGGAATGAACCTAGACCACTCCTCCGGCCGGTCCCGGCAATAGGACCTCAAAAACCTACCCACATCCTGGTTGACACGTTCCACCTGCCCATTGCTCTCTGGGTGATACCCCGAGGTAAGGCTTACCGAGACCCCCAACCGTTCCATGAACGCCCCCCAAACTCGGGAGGTGAACTGGGGACCTCGGTCAGACACTATATCCTCGGGGACCCCATAGTGCCGGAACACATGGGTAAATAGGGCCTCAGCGGTCTGTAGGGCAGTAGGGAGACCCGGCATGGGAAGGAGACGACAGGCCTTGGAAAACCGATCCACAACGACCAAAATGGTGGTATTCCCCTGGGAGGGGGTAGGTCGGTTACGAAATCCACCGATAGGTGGGACCATGGTCGTTGTGGAACGGGCAGGGGATGTAGCTTACCCCTGGGCAAATGTCTAGGCGCCTTACACTGGGCACACACCGAGCAGGAGGAGACATAAACCCTCACATCCCTAGCTAACGTTGGCCACCAGTATTTCATGCTAAGACAGTGCACGGTCCGGCCAATACCTGGATGTCCAGAGGAGGGTGATGTATGAGCCTAATAAATAAGACGATCACGAATCTCGAGCGGCACGTACGTCCGCCCCACAGGACACTCTGGGGGAGTAGGGTCGGTACGCAGTGCCCGCTCGATTTCCGCATCGACCTCCCATACCACCGGAGCCACCAAACAAGACTCCGGCAATATGGAAGTAGGCTCGTTGGACCTCTCCTCTGTGTCATACCGCCGGGACAGGGCGTCTGCCTTACCATTCTGGGACCCAGGGATGTAGGTGATCTTAAAAACAAACCGGGTTAGGAACATGTTCCACCTAGCCTGACGAGGGTTCAATCTCCTAGCTGCCCGGATGTACTCCAGGTTACGGTGATCAGTCAGAATGAGGAAAGGGTGTTGAGCCCCCTCAAGCCAATGCCTCCACACCTTTAGGGCCTGGACTACGGCTAACAGCTCCCTGTCCCCAACATCATAGTTGCGCTCCGCCGAGCTGAGCTTCTTGGAGTAGAATGCACAGGGGCGGAGTTTAGGTGGCGTGCCGGACCGCTGTGACAGAACTGCCCCAATACCGGTCTCGGACGCGTCTACCTCTACTTGGAATGGCAAAGAGGGATCCGGATGCGCCAGCACAGGAGCCGAGGTGAACAGGTTCTTTAGTTTGACAAATGCTCTGTCCGCCTCAGCCGACCACTGCAAACGAACCGGACCCCCCTTTAGCAGGGCCGTAATGGGAGCTGCAACCTGTCCAAAACCCCAAATAAACCTCCGGTAGTAATTAGCAAAACCCAAGAACTGCTGCACCTCTTTTACCATTGTTGGAGTTTGCCAATTACGCACGGCCGATACCCGGTCTACCTCTATCTCCACACCAGACGCGGACAACCGATAACCCAAAAAGGAGACGGACTCCTGGAAGAACAGGCATTTCTCTGCCTTGACATACAAGTCATGCTCCAACAGTCTTCTCAACACTCGGCGTACCTGGGCTACATGCTCGGCTCGTGTAGAAGAATACACTAGGATGTCGATCGATGTAAACTACTACACCCTGCCCATGCATGTCCCGGAAAATCTCGTCAACAAAGGATTGGAAGACTGAAGGAGCATTCATTAACCCGTATGGCATGACGAGATACTCGTAATGACCCGAGGTGGTGCTAAATGCTGTTTTCCATTCATCCCCCTCCCTAATGAGCACCAGATTATACGCGCTCCTGAGATCCAACTTTGTGAAGAACCGCTCCAGCGTAACGATTCCGTCATCGTCGCAATCAGTGGAAGTGGGTAACTGTATTTAACTGTGATCTGATTGAGACTACGGTAATCAATACACGGGCGCAATCCCCCGTCCTTCTTCTTCACAAAGAAGAAACTCGAGGAGACCGGGGAAGTGGAGGACCGTATGTATCCCTGTGCCAAGGACTCGGCTATGTAAGTCTCCATAGCCGCTGTCTCCCTCTTGAGACAGGGGATACACACGACTCCGTGGCAGAGCCGCTCCTGTTTGGAGATTTATCGCACAGTCCCCCTGTCTATGAGGAGGTAGCCGTGTTGCCCTCGATTTGCTAAACACAAGTGCTAAATCCTCATACTCAGGGGGAATGCGCGAGTGCGGGCACTTGGTTCGGACTCTCTACCGAGGTCGCCCCTACGGAAACACCTAAACATCTCCCTACACACTGGGCAGACCACTCCATAAGAGCTCTCTGTTGCCACGCTATGGTAGGATCATGGGTGCTTAACCAGGGAAGGCCCAACACCACGGGGTACGCAGGAGAGTCAATCAGATAAAACTGAATGATCTCCTCATGACCCCCCTGCGTCGTCATCGTCAGTGGTGCTGTGACCTCCCTGATCAGGCCCGACCCCAACGGCCGGCTGTCTAATGCGTGGACAGGAAATGGAGCTTCTACCGGCCGAAGGGGAATTCCTAACCTACAACAAAATGCCCGATCAATAAAGTTCCCAGCTGCGCCTGAATCTACTAGCGCCTTATGCTGGGAATGAGGTGCCACCTGTGGAAATCTCACAGGAATACTCATGTGACCAACAGAAAGCTCTGGGTAAGTGGGGCGCCTGCTCACCTGAAATGACTCCCCCAGTGCGTGGCCTGTTGTCACCTCTCCCAGGAGACCCTCCCCAGCACCTGGCCGCGGTGTGTCCTCCACGACCACAGGTGGTGCAGGGGATGGCCCCCCTCGGGTTACCTCTCCTCCTCTCTCTAGCGCCAGCACCCCCGAGCTCCATGGGAATCGGCTCGGAGGTGCTGGAGGGCGGAATGGCGACCCCCACTCGGGGACGTCCGCGGGTAGCCAGCAGGGTGTCTAGACGGATGGAAATGTCCACCAACTGGTCGAACGACAGGTTGGTGTCCCTGCAGGCCAGCTCACGACGAACGTCCTCTCGTAGGCTACACCGGTAGTGGTCGATGAGGGCCCTCTCATTCCACCCCCGCATCCGCTGCTAGTGTCCGAACTCCAGTGCGAACTCCTGTGCGCTCCTCTTCTCCTGTCAGAGGTGGAACAGACGCTCTCCCGCCGCTTTCCCCTCAGGTGGATGATCGAAGACAGCCCTGAAGCGGCGGGAGAACTCCGCGTAGGTGATGGTTGCGGCGTCTATTCCCCCTCCATTCGGCGTTGGCCCACTCCAACGCCTTGCCGGATAGACAGGAGATGAGGGGCGGAGACGCTCTCGTATCCCGAGGGCGCCGGGTGTATGGTGGCCAAGTAAAGTTCCACCTGCAGGAGAAATCCCTGACACCCGGCTGCAGAACCGTCATATGCCCTCGGGAGCGAGAGCCGAATGCCACTGGGTTCCGGTGCTGAGAGAGGAGGACTGGCCGTTGGTGATGGGATGTTGTAAGAGTGCGTGGGCACCTCTCGATTCACCAATCGGCGCAGAGTGTTGGACACATCCTCCATGGCGGCCCCGAGTTGCCGGATCATGGTGTCCTGGTAGTTGATCCGGTCTTCCAGGGATTCGGGTGCCGCCGCTGTTCCTGCTGACTCCATGTTGGTGTGTTGTTCTGTCAGAAGGGAACCGATGTGGATGTGGTGGAGGATTCAGGCGCAGGACACAGAGGTAAAGTCCAACAGACTTTAATAATCCAAAGTCAAATGTCCAAAAGTAACACGACCTCGACAAAACAAGAGGCGAGGGAGAATTACGCATACACGCGTAAACACTAAACACAAAACAAACAGAGTGCAAACACGTAGCTCCGAACAGCATGACAGTGAAAACAACACACAATCATACTAGTGCAAAACACGGAACTTATACGACACGTAATCAACACACAAATGGACACAGGTGTAACAGACAGACAAAAGCAATCAAATAACGAAACATAGAGCGGTGGCAGCTAGTACTCCGGGGACGGCGAACGCCGAAGCCTGCCCGAACCAGGAGGAGGAGCAGTCTCGGCCGAAACCGTGACAAAGCCTTTCTTTGATCGAACAATATTCCTAACAAAATCCAGCATTTTATGCCTTGAGAATAACATATTACATTTTGAGTACATTTGTGTGTGCATGTGTGTGTGTATGTGCGTGTGTGGGTGCGTGACAGGAAAACTATGTGTGTCAGAGAGAGGCAACGCTAATGCTAGTTAAGACCTAGGAACTCAGAAATTGGTTTGAAACATAGCTCTCCATTTTCGCTGTTCAACAAACATAATTGTTTATGGATACTCCTATAATTCAAAAATTTACAAAGAAAATACCAATATATAAACTTTTTTTTACTTTCACCTATGAAAAACACATACATTCCCCCCACCTCAGTGTTTTGCCATGCTGACATGAATTGACCAGTTGTGACAACCAACCTGTGAGACAACCAACCCAGGTCTCTCCTACTGAGCTTATAAGGAAAGCCTGTCTGAAACCAAACACATACACACACACTGCAAAACAACCTTGTTATCGTACCTAAATAAAGACATTATGACAATTGAAACCAGTGGTCTATATGGCAGCACTCCAGTGTCTCACTGCAAGGCGCTGTAAATAGCTATTATCATGACAACACAAGATGACTGGCTCAGTCAGAACCATTACCCAGGCCTGTCTGCTATAAACCTGCATTGAAACCCTTTAACACGCTGTGGGTAACCAACCTGTTACTCATGACCTATATATGGTACACCCAAATACCTGAATACACACCACAAACCATGGCAATTGGAAAGTGTTTTCGGTGTCTGGATTGTAATGTATTGTATTAATGGTCATCAAATATGTGGAAATGAAAACACTGTATATCAGTTTAAACTATGTGCTTTACTGCATAATAGGTTTGGTTCGTAAGAAACCAAATGTACCATCAAGTATTTTTGTTAAAAGGAAAAACATCATGCTCATAGGATTACACTAAGTACTCAAGTATTATGGTCTTTGTATAGTAACAATTACCATGTTCGTGAGCAATGCTATTGACAGTTCAGTCAAACACACGTTGTGAAAACATGATTTATCCCAACTAATTGGTTGAACGAGAACCCTTACATTGGCATGTACTGTAGGTGTTGACTGGTGTGTGACTATAATGTAGTTCTAGATCACAGCCAGTCAAAACTATAGTTTCTATAGACCTGACAGGTAAGGTGTCTATAGGATCATATAGGTGAAACAGCAAATATATGTCCAGGTAGACAAGCTCACCTCAATATGTGTTTTTTGATTACACACCAGCATTGAGAATTGAAAGGTAGACGACTTTCAAACCGATTATCTGAACGGTTCACTGGGAATAAAGAACAAATAGTGTTGACTGTCATTATGTTGCAATTTTTTACATCGAGGTGATGCAGTGGCTGAAATAGAACCGTGGGGGTGATCTATGAACCGTGGACCAGTCTCAGGACATCTGCCAGGTAAACTGAGTGTGGCGGTCAGTAGCAAGGCCAGAGCAGTCTTTAGCTTTTGATATGTTTTAGCAAAATGTCAAACAGCCTTGGTATACTGCAGTAAATGATTCCAATAAAATGATGTATCTTTCAAAAAGATAATGCTCAAGTTAACTACCACTCCTTTCCACCTTTTGGCCCCTCCCTCTCTCCTCCCTCCTCTCTCATCCATCCATCCTCCTCTCCTTTATCTCCTCCTTCTCTCATCTCTGTCTTGTCTGCATGTATAAACATTCCCACCTGTGAATCCTCCTTCTCTTTCTCAAATCAGCTTGATGTTGCATGTTGTCGTAGTACCTGACTGTCAATTAGGAGTAAAGGACTAACTGTTTTCTTCCGTACAGGTAAGTGGGTCGTTCCACCAATTCAGTGCCTGTTGAAAAGTGTAACTTGGTCAAAAATGTTTTGGGGATTTCACCTAATTTTAACATTCTGTTATAAAAAACATGTTTTCCCATATCAAGAGGTTAAATTTAAAAATAAAATACAGTTGAAGTCGGAAGTTTACATACACCTTAGCCAAATACATTTAAACTCAGATTTTCACAATTCCTGACATTTAATCCTAGTAAAAATTCCCTGTCTTAGGTCAGTTAGGATCACCACTTTATTTTAAGAATGTGAAATGTCAGAATAATAGTAGAAAGAATGATTTATTTCAGCTTTTATTTATTTCATCACATTCCCAGTGGGTCAGAAGTTTACATACACTCAATTAGTATTTGGTAGCATTGCCTTTAAATTGTTTAACTTGGGTCAAACGTTTCGGATAGCCTTCCACAAGCTTCCCACAATAAGTTGGGTGAATTTTGGCCCATTCCTCCTGACAGAGCTGGTGTAACTGAGTCAGGTTTGTAGGCCTCCTTGATCGCACACGCTTTTTCGGTTCTGCCCACACATTTTCTATAGGATTGAGGTCAGGGCTTTGTGATGGCCACTCCAATGCCTGGACTTTGTTGTCCTTAAGCCATTTTGCCACAACTTTGGAAGTATGCTTGGGGTCATTGTCCATTTGGAAGACCCATTTGCGACCAAGCTTTAACTTCCTGACTGATGTCTTGAGATGTTGCTTCAATATATCCACATAATTTTCCTTCCTCATGATGCCATCTATTTTTTTGAAGTGCACCAGTCCCTCCTGCAGCAAAGCACCCCAACAGCATGATGCTGCCACCCCCGTGCTTCACGGTTAGGATGGTGTTCTTCGGCATGCAAGCTAACCCCTTTTTCCTCCAAACATAACGATGGTCATTATGGCCAAACAGTTATATTTTTGTTTCATCAGACCAGAGGACATTTCTCCAAAAAGTACGATCTTTGTCCCCATGTTGCAGTTGCAAACCGTAGTCTGGCTTTTTTATGGCGGTTTTGGAGCAGTGGCTTCTTCCTTCCTTGTTCATCACTAGGAGACAGAACGCGTCTCCTTCCTGAGCGGTATGACGGCTGCGTGGTCCCATGGTGTTTATAGTTGCGTACTATTGTTTGCACAGATGAACGTGGAACCTTCAGGCGTTTGGAAATTGCTCCCAAGGTTGAACCAGACTTGTGGAGGTCTACAATTCTTTTTCTGAGGTCTTGGCTGATTTCTTTTGATTTTCCCATGATGTCAAGCAAAGAGGCACTGAGTTTGAAGGTAGGCCTTGAAATACATCCACAGGTACACCTCCAATTAACTCAAATGATGTCAATTAGCCTATCAGAAGCTTCAAAAGCCATGACATAATTTTCTGGAATTTTCCAAGCTGTTTAAAGGCACAGTCAACTTAGTGTATGTAAACTTCTGACCCACTGGAATTGTGATACAGTGAATTATAAGTGAAATAATCTGTCTGTAAACAATTGTTGGAAAAAGTACTTGTGTCATGCACAAAGTAGATGTCCTAACCGACTTGCCAAAACTATAGTTTGTTAACAAGAAATTTGTGGAGTGGTTGAAAAACAAGTTTTAATGACTCCAACCTAAGTGTATGTAAACTTCCGACTTAAAGCAACCATAAATCCTCGTGGCAGGTAGAATGGAAGCTTGTTGTGTGCAACAGGAGGTGGGAATTGAATGCAAGCTTCATAAAAGGAATGTCATTGTTATTGATGGGTAATAGTGTTGACATGTTATAGTCGACATGCTCAGTTTTCCACCACAAAACACCAGAAAATGGCCAAAAATAATAGAACCAGCTCACCTGCTTTTACACTATGATTTGACTATTAGATGTTAAATGTTTCTTTTGAAAAAAATATTGAAAAAAACTAATAGTTTCACCATATTAAATCGAAAGTTCAGTTCATATAACAGGGTTGACCTTAAAATGAGGGACAGTTGTAAATGAATCACACTAATCACATTAAATAAATAAAAATCTTCAGAAATGACTGTCATAGCAGCAAAATAACTAGGGTTTTACAATCATGGTGAAAACTTAGAGTAATGTTGGGGTTAAGTGGGTTAAAATCTTCCTAGAAGTTACAAAGGGAGCACCACGTGTCAAAATGGGACCTCATAATGCTGAATTCTGGCACTTTAGCAAGTCTTTATTCATATTAAAAATCTGATTTATTTATTTATCCTGTATTAAAGGGGGTAAGAGAAGGAGAGGATGACCTTTCTAGGGCTGTGTCCCAAATTGCACCCCTTTTCCCTTTTCTAGAGCACCACTTTGACCAAGGGCCATAGGGCTCTTGTCAGGAGTCTTGTACTATACAGGCTATGGGGTGACATTTGGGACACAATCTTGGATACAGTGGGGGAAAAAAGTATTTAGTCAGCCACCAATTGTGCAAGTTCTCCCACTTAAAAAGATGAGAGAGGCCTGTAATTTTCATCATAGGTACACGTCAACTATGACAGACAAAATGAGACAAATAAATCCAGAAAATCACATTGTAGGATTTTTAATGAATTGATTTGCAAATTATGGTGAAAATAAGTATTTGGTCAATAACAAAAGTTTCTCAATACTTTGTTATATACCCTTTGTTGGCAATGACACAGGTCAAACGTTTTCTGTAAGTCTTCACAAGGTTTTCACACACTGTTGCTGGTATTTTGGCCCATTCCTCCATGCAGATCTCCTCTAGAGCAGTGATGTTTTGGGGCTGTCGCTGGGCAACACAGACTTTCAACTCCCTCCAAAGATTTTCTATGGGGTTGAGATCTGGAGACTGGCTAGGCCACTCCAGGACCTTGAAATGCTTCTTACGAAGCCACTCCCTCGTTGCCTGGGCGGTGTGTTTGGGATCATTGTCATGCTGAAAGACCCAGCCTATTTTCATCTTCAATGCCCTTGTTGATGGAAGGAGGTTTTCACTCAAAATCTCACGATACATGGCCCCATTCATTCTTTCCTTTACACGGATCAGTCGTCCTGGTCCCTTTGCAGAAAAACAGCCCCAAAGCATGATGTTTCCACCCCCATGCTTCACAGTAGGTATGGTGTTCTTTGGATGCAACTCAGCATTCTTTGTCCTCCAAACACGACGAGTTGAGTTTTTACCAAAAAGTTCTATTTTGGTTTCATCTGACCATATGACATTCTCCCAATCCTCTTCTGGATCATCCAAATGCCCTCTAGCAAACTTCAGACGGGCCTGGACATGTACTGGCTTAAGCAGGGGGACACATCTGGCACTGCAGGATTTGAGTCCCTGGTGGCGTAGTGTGTTACTGATGGTAGGCTTTGTTACTTTGGTCCCAGCTCTCTGCAGGTCATTCACTAGGTCCCCCCGTGTGGTTCTGGGATTTTTGCTCACCGTTCTTGTGATCATTTTGACCCCACGGGGTGAGATCTTGCGTGGAGCCCCAGATCGAGGGAGATTATCAGTGGTCTTGTATGTCTTCCATTTCCTAATAATTGCTCCCACAGTTGATTTCTTCAAACCAAGCTGCTTACCTATTGCAGATTCAGTCTTCCCAGCCTGGTGCAGGTCTACAATTTTGTTTCTGGTGTCCTGTGACAGCTCTTTGGTCTTGGCCATAGTGGAGTTTGGAGTGTGACTGTTTGAGGTTGTGGACAGGTGTCTTTTATACTGATAACAAGTTCAAACAGGTGCCATTAATACAGGTAACGAGTGGAGGACAGAGGAGCCTCTTAAAGTAGAAGTTACAGGTCTGTGAGAGCCAGAAATATTGCTTGTTTGTAGGTGACCAAATACTTATTTTCCACCATAATTTGCAAATAAATTCATTAAAAATCCTACAATGTGATTTTCTGGAGAAAAAAATGCTCAATTTGTCTGTCATAGTTGACGTGTACCTATGATGAAAATTACAGGCCTCTCTCATCTTTTTAAGTGGGAGAATTTGCACAATTGGTGGCTGACTAAATACTTTTTTCCCCCACTGTATGTGAGGGGTCGTTTTCTCAAGTGCAGCAGTTCATTTCCCATGTAGTTCAGTTTGTTGAGCATGTTGCTTGCGATACCAGGGTTGTGGGTTTGAAACCCACTTGGTACCAGTATGAAAAACCACGAAAATGTATGCACTCTACTGTATGTCGCTCTGGATGACAGCGTCTGATAAAATGTAATGGGCATTTAATATAACAGGCTTTTAAAATTAAATTTTGGTGCACAATTTCTACTTAAAATATCAAAAGGCACTCTTGTTGTGGAATGACCCAATTGTGTAATTTTAAAATTGTACAGAACATAATAAAATAGAACAAAACAGAATAGAGAAACAACCTTATTTTGGACATCTGCCTTTGCCTGGATTAATGGTGTCACGTTCGTTGAGTACAGAATTGGACCAAGGTGCAGCGTGGAATGCATACATGTTTATTAACGACGTTAACACACGACAAAACAACGTGAAGCTCACAACGGCTACACACAAACAAGAGTCAAGATCCCACAACATAGGTAGGCAAAATGGCTACCTAAGTATGATCCCCAATCAGAGACAACGATCGACAGCTGCCTCTGATTGGGAACCACACCCAGCCAACATAGAAATACAATAACATAGAATCTATACATAGAAATTCACACCCTGACCAAACCAACGAGAAACAACAGGCATTTAAAGGTCAGGGCGTGACAGTACCTCCGCCCCAAAGGTGCGGACTCCGGCCGCAAAACCTAACTTAACAGCGGAGGGTCCGGGTGGGCATCTAGCCTTGGTGGCGGCTCCGGCTGTGACGTCCTTTCCCTTACTGCCTCCCGTTGCACCCCTGCTCCGGTCTGGACCTCAGCGCGATGCTTCCCCTCTCAGTCCTCCCACGATGCACCAAACCCTGTCTGGACCCTGGTGTGGGAGGCCCCGACCCTGGAGAGGGGTTGACGTCTGGTTGTGGAGTGGAGCCGCTGACCGGAGCTGAACTGGACCCCGGTGGAGCGGACTGCTCTGGCACTGGAGTGGAGCAGCTGACCGGAGCTGGACTGGGAACCGGTGGAGCGGAATGCTCTGGCACTGGAGTGGAGCAGCTGACCGGTGCTGGACTAGGCACCGGTGGAGCGGACTGCTCTGGCACTGGAGTGGAGCAGCTGACCGGAGCTGGACTGGGCACCGGACTGCTCTGGCACCAGCCGTACCAGGCTGGGGACACGCACCACTGGTCTGGTGCGGGGAGCAGGTACGGGGCGTCCTGGGCTGGCGACCCGCACCACTGGTTTGGTGCGGGGAGCAGGTACGGGCCGTACCGGACTGGATACACGCACCACTGGTTTGGTGTGGGGAGCAGGTACGGGACTATGGAGGCGTACTGGAGGTCTGGAGTGTAAAGCTGGCACAACCCGTCCTGGCTGGATGCCCACTTTCGCACGGCACGTGCGGGGCGCTGGCACAGGACGCACTGGGCTGTGAAGGCGCACTGGCGACACAGTGCGTATCTCTGCATACCTTGGTTCCTCAATTAACACACGCTCCTTACAGCGAGTGCAGGTAGTTGGCGCTGGTCTGCCCCCTGGCTCCGCCAACCACCCCGTGTGCCCCCCCCACAAAATGTTATTGGGGCTGTCTCTCGGGCTTCCTTTGTTGTCGGCACTGTTGGCACCGCCGTTGATCCTCTCCAGCCCAGGGTCCTTTCCCAGCAAATATCTCCTCCCAAGACCACATCTTCCCCACCTGTGTCCAGGGTGTTTGCTCCTCCTGGGCACGCTGCTTGGTCCGTTGGTGGTGGGATCTTCTGTCAACTTCTTTGAGTACAGGATTGGACCAAGGTGCAGCGTGGAATGCATACATGTTTATTAACGACGTTAACACACAACAAAACAACATAACGTGAAGCTCACAATGGCTACACACAAACAAGAGTCAAGATCCCACAACATAGGTAGGCAAAATGGCTACCTAAGTATGATCCCCAATCAGAGACAACGATCGACAGCTGCCTCTGATTGGGAACCACACCCGGCCAACATAGAAATACAATAACATAGAATCTATACATAGAAATTCACACCCTGACCAAACCAACGAGAAACAACAGGCATTTAAAGGTCAGGGCGTGACAAATGGGGAAATGGGGACCTCTGGTTTCTGGTTCAGCTCTGGTCTGTGGGACGGTGCTGACCGGAACAGCTCACATATTCTAGTTTTGATTTTAGTACCATCTTTATGAGTTAAATCTGATGGTACAGCGTGGTCTCATAGACTAGACGTAACATAGTAAACGTAAATTCGGGACGTTCAAATGACTATGATTTTTTATGTTTGGTATGTTTGGTATGGTTACATAAGACAAATGTTTACTTGGTCGGGATGGATGGGTTGGCTTATAACGCAAACGTCTAGCAACCCAAAGGTTGTGAGATCGAATCTGATCACGGACAACTTTTAGCTAATGGCAACTTTTCAACTACTTACTACTTTTTATCTACTTTGCAACTACTTAGCATGTTAGCTAACCCTTCCCCTAACCCTAACCTTAACCCTTTTAGCTAACCCTTCGCCACACCCAAACCTTAACCTTAACCCTTTGACCTAACTCCTAAACTTAACCCTAACCCCTAGCCTAGCTAACGTTAGCCAGCTAGCTAATGTTAGCCACCTAGCCACATAGCTAGAATTTGTAACATATCATACGTTTTGCAAATTCGTAACATATTGTACGTTTTGGTAATTAGTAACATATGATACGAATTGTAATTCGTAACATGTCATACGAAATGGGTGATGGACATCCAATTAAAATACATACCATACGAAATGTAACATATCACACTAAATGGAGTGTCTCGGATTTACGTACAGAATAAAATGAAATGCTCTGAGACCAGGTTGCAGCATAGGATATCTCTGTTTCTGACACTTCATTTGTCTCACACACATGCACATTTCTCTCTCATCCCAGCTGTTTCAAATAGACTCACCCTATGAAAGGATGGCCCCGCCCCTGGCACGATCTGCTCCAGGTGAGCTCAACCATTGGTGGAGCCAGCTCAGGTTCCGCCTCCAGAACAGGAAGGGGTGGAACGAGATGCTGGATGAAACTTTTTTGCTACAGAACAAACGGTGAGTCTCCTATTGGTAAAGAAAATAACAGCTACTGAAGTGTTGGTTGATATTATGCCCCAAGTGGGAGCAACAGTTGTGTGTGTTCACATGCTTTTAACTCATTGAGATTGCAGATTGGCTAATGGCAAACAAGCTGAGTCAACCATAAACTAAAAGTAGAGCTATTTAAAAACCATCTTAATAGTTTGGTTTTTGTCACAGTTCCCTCAGACAGAACCCAGAAGCAGACCAGGACAAGGAGAGTTGAACGAAGGTGAGGGTTTATTACAGATTCAAAAGGTGCAGAATAATCCAGGGAACAGAGCGGGCGGCGTGGATGAGTTGTTGAGGGTGCAGTTGTTGGTCCAATGATGGCTCGGCAGCCGCCGACCATCAGGCAGAGGTAGGGTGAAGGTTCCGGACGAGTGACTGTAGATGGAACAAAAACGGAGGTAAGTAAACAATAGACCAACAAGGTACAAAACAACAAAACTAACGCTAGAAGCTCTAGGACTGATACACTGATAAACCTACTGTTCATGGCTAACGATCCGGCAGGAACTGGATGTTCGGCCAGAGCCTAAGAAGGGTGATGATCAGGACCAGGTGTGCAGATTGCTGATGGGATGCAGGTGCGGAAAACAAGAGAGCTCCCCGGAGCGTTCCCGAACCCTCGGGAAACTGGAGATCACGAACAGGAAAAACTAGTCACCAGACAGGACCCGACTCAGACTGCCGGGATCGTTACAGTACCCCCCTCCGAACGAACGCCACCGGGCGGACTTCCCGGAGCGCCAGGATGGAGGCGGTAGAAATCACTGATGAGGTCAGCATCTAGGACCTGTCGCCGCGGAATCCAACTCCTCTCTTCAGGGCCATACCCCTCCCAGTCCACGAGATACTGGAAACCCCGGCCCCGCCGTCTGGAATCCATGATGCGGCGCACCGTGTAGGCAGGACCACCTCCGATCATCCGAGGAGGAGGAGGAGGAGGCGGAGGAGGCAACAGAGGACTGAGGAAGACAGGCTTGAGGCAGGAGACATGAAAGGTGGGATGGACTCTGAGCGTCCTCGGTAGTTTGAGTCGAACTGCCACTGGATTGATCACCTTCTCCACCACAAAGCGGACCAATGAACTTCGGTAACAACTTCCTAGACTCAGTCCGTAAAGGAAGATCCCGTGTGGCCAACCAGACCCTATCTCCGATGGTGTAGGTGGGAGCGGGGATCCGGCGACGATTCGCCTGGAGCTGATACCGGTCCGAAACTCTAAGGAGTGCCTTTCTGGCCCGATGCCAGGTCCGGTGGCAACGGCGAATATGGGCCTGAACAGAAGGCACTGAGAGCTCCTTCTCCTGAGAAGGGAACAAGGGAGGTTGGTAGCCATACAGGCACTGGAAGGGAGACATACCAGTGGCAGATGTAGGGAGAGTATTGTGGGCATACTCAACCCAAGGCAACTGAGAGACCCAGGAGGTGGGGTTGGAAGAGGCCAGGCAGCGTAGCGTGGATTCCATCTTCTGGTTGGCTCTCTCCGCCTGACCATTAGATTGGGGGTGAAAACCAGATGTGAGACTGACTGTAGCTCCAATGGCCAAACAGAAGGACTTCCAGACAGCAGAGGTAAACTGAGGGCCACGGTCGGAAAACGATATCACTGGGCAACCCGTGGACCCTGAAAACCTCCCTAACCAGGATCTCGGACGTCTCCGAGGCAGAGGGAAGCTTGGCAATTGGCACAAAGTGGGCGAACTTGCTGAATCTGTCCACGATAGTCAGAACGACCGTGTTCCCCTCAGAAGCGGGCAACCCAGTGACAAAGTCCAGGGCCAGATGCGACCATGGTCGCCGGGGAATAGGAAGGGGGTGAAGTAGTCCAGAGCTGGGCCGATTGGTACTCTTATTCTGCGCACACACTGGACAGGCAGCAACATAACCCCGAGTATCCTCGGCCACGGCAGAGCCACCAAAAACGTCTGCGAAGAAACGCCATCGTCCGAGCCACGCCAGGGTGACAAGCCATCTTGCTGGCGTGGGACCATTTGAGGACCGCAGGACGAACCGACTCCGGCACAAACAACCGACCGGGTGGACCGTTACCGGGACCGGGCTGCGTCCGAAGAGCCGCCATCACCTCCTCCTCAATCTTCCACCTAACAGCTCCCACGACGCAGTTCCGGGGGAGAATTGTCTCGGTCTTGGACCCACTCTCCTCCGTCTTGGAGAACATCCGGGACAAGGCGTCCGCCTTGCCGTTCTTAGATCCAGGTCGGAACGTCAGGACAAACTTGAATCGTCCGAAAAACAACGCCCACCTGGCCTGGCGGGAGTTGAGACGTTTAGCCGATTGCACGTAAGCAAGATTCTTGTGGTCAGTCCAGACAATAAACGGTTGCTCCGCCCCCCTCAACCAGTGGCGCCACTCCTCCAAGGCAAGTTTCACCGCGAGAAGCTCCCGGTTACCCACATCGTAATTCCTCTCCGCAGGCGAAAGGCGACGAGAGTAGTAGGCGCAGGGATGGAGTTTACTGTCCGTGGAGCATCGCTGCGACAGGATGGCGCCAACTCCCACATCAGACGCGTCCACTTCAACGAGCGAACTGACGGGCCGTGTCCGGTTGAGAGAGAATCGGTGCGTTGGTGAATCGCCTCTTCAAATCCAGAAACGCTCGATCCGCCTCCGGATTCCACTTGAAGGTCCTGATACTGGAAGTCAAGGCAGTTAATGGAGCGGCCACACGGCTGTAATCCCGGATGAATCTGCGGTAGAAATTCGCAAACCCCAAAAATCTCTGGAGCTGCAATCTCGTACCGGGCTGGGCCCATTCCAGAACCGCTCTAACCTTCTCCTGGTCCATCCTAATCTCTCCCCTGGAGATGATGTACCCGAGAAAGGATGTCGTGTGGGCGTGAAACTCGCACTTCTCGGCCTTCACGAACAGGCGATTCTCCAACAATCGCTGCAGAACCTGCCGGACATGCTGGACGTGGTCGGAAGGTTCCTTCGAGAAGATCAGAATGTCATCCAGGTAAACAAACACAAAGAGACCGATCATATCTCTCAGGACGTCGTTCACCATACTCTGGAATACCGCTGGAGCATTGGTCAGTCCAAACGGCATCACCTGATACTCGAAGTGACCCATCGGTGTATTGAAACCCGTCAACCACTCGTCCCCCTCTCTGATCCGGACCAGGTGATACGCATTGCGTAGGTCTAGCTTGGTGAACACCGTAGCACCCTGTAAGGAGTCGAAGGCAGAACTCATCAAGGGCAGGGGATACTTGTTCTTGACCGTGATGTCATTCAACCCCCGATAATCAATACACGGTCGAAGAGAGCCATCCTTCTTACCCACAAAGAAGAATCCTGCCCCCAGGGGTGATGACGAGGGACGAACGAGACCAGCAGCTAGGGACTCCTTGATGTAGGTCTCCAACGCCTCACGTTCAGGTCGGGAGATACTGTATAACCTTCCCTTGGGGTAGACAGCTCCAGGGACCAGGTTGATGGCACAATCATATGGTCGGTGGGGAGGGAGTGACAGAGCCTTCTGCTTACTGAAAACTTCCCCCAAATCGTGATATGTCTCGGGAACCAGGGACAAATCTGGGGGTTTAGCCTCAATCACCTGACTGGGAACCGAATGGGGGCAGGCAGTCTTGAGACAGTTAGCATGACAATCAAGGCTCCAACTCGTTACCTTGCCCGTCACCCAATCGAACGTGGGATTGTGTTCCTTCAGCCAGGGGTATCCAAGGACCAGAGGAACATGGGAAGACGGCAGAATGAAGAATGAAATCATCTCAGAATGATTCCCCGACAACCGCATCTTAACCGGTTCAGTCCTCATCGTGATACGTGCCAGACTACTGCCGTTCAGAGTGGTCGCTTCAATGGCTTCCGGCAATTGCTCCTTGGAAAGCCCCAGCTGTTCCACCAACTCGGCATCAAGAAAGCTTCCATCGGCACCTGAATCGATAAAAGCGTTAAGCGCTAAGCTCTGATTCCTGTTCACAAGGGTAGCCGGGAAACGGGGTCTGACAGAGGTACTGAGAGGTTGAAACTGGCTCGCTAAAAGTCCTCCCAACTTTAGCGAGCCGGGCAGTTTGACGACCGCCGGGAACAAGTGGAGATGTAATGTCCCGAGCTACCACAGTAGAGGCAGCAGTTGGTCTTACGTCTATGTTGACGCTCCTCCTTGGTTAACCCGTGCCGCCCCCACTTGCATGGGTTCAGAATCGGGAGAGCGGACCTCTCCACTAATCCATTGTGGTGGAGAATGATCGACGTGTTCTGGTCCACCACCCGACCCGACTGGGAACTGAGAAGCTGATCGATTGGACGGACCCCATTGCTTCTCCCTCCTTCGCTCTCGGACTCGATTATCCACCCGAATAGACAAGGCTACCAAGCTGTCCAGGTCACTAGGCTCCGGATAGGAGATCAACTCATCCTTGAGCTGCTCCGACAGACCCTGGTAAAAGGCCGCTTGCAGAGACTCCTCGTTCCACCCACTCTCCACCGCCAACGTCTTGAACTCGATCACGAAGTCGGCCACGCTGCGAGTTCCTTGGTGAAGCGAAAACAGGCGCCTAGCTGCGTCCCTCCCTCGGACGGAATGGTCGAAGAGCTTCCTCATCTCGGCCGTGAACCCCTGGTATGAAGCCATGCAGGGATCCTGTCGTTCCCAAACGGCTGAAGCCCACTCCAGCGCTCGACCACGCAGCAACTCAATCACAAAGGCTATCCTAGCCTTGTCTGTGGCATAAGAGTAGGGCTGTAGATCGAACACTAATCCACACTGCATAAGGAAGGAACGGCATCTTCCCAGCTCCCCCTCATATTTATCCGGCGTCGGAACCTTGGGCTCACGGAGGGACACAACTTCAGAAGCGGCAGGCGAGATGGGTGAAACCGGTAGTGGGTCCTCCACCGGACACTGGCGTTGGTTCTGGACCTCCGTCAGACCGGTAGAAAGGTTGCGAACTGACAACGCGATCTCCTGTAGTACCGTGCTATGATGGCCCAACATCTTCTCCTGCTGGGTAATGGCATGGCGAACAGAGTCCAGGTCCGCTGGGTTCATTACTGGCCGGATCGTTCTGTCACAGTTCCCTCAGACAGAACCCAGAAGCAGACCAGGACAAGGAGAGTTGAACGAAGGTGAGGGTTTATTACAGATTCAAAAGGTGCAGAATAATCCAGGGAACAGAGCGGGCGGCGTGGATGAGTTGTTGAGGGTGCAGTTGTTGGTCCAATGATGGCTCGGCAGCCGCCGACCATCAGGCAGAGGTAGGGTGAAGGTTCCGGACGAGTGACTGTAGATGGAACAAAAACGGAGGTAAGTAAACAATAGACCAACAAGGTACAAAACAACAAAACTAACGCTAGAAGCTCTAGGACTGATACACTGATAAACCTACTGTTCATGGCTAACGATCCGGCAGGAACTGGATGTTCGGCCAGAGCCTAAGAAGGGTGATGATCAGGACCAGGTGTGCAGATTGCTGATGGGATGCAGGTGCGGAAAACAAGAGAGCTCCCCGGAGCGTTCCCGAACCCTCGGGAAACTGGAGATCACGAACAGGAAAAACTAGTCACCAGACAGGACCCGACTCAGACTGCCGGGATCGTTACAGTTTTTTATAAATATTGTTTTGTTGTTGCATTTAACTGCCGAAAATGCTGTAAACGAGGTCATTTCCTTAATATGTGACGTCAGAGCTCAGCATGAGGGAGAAGTCTGAGCTCAGAGATGATAGACAGTTTCCCACTAGTAATTACCAGCTGGAGGGGCGTTTAAAAGGAATTTCCCAGTCGTATGCTGATATTTTAAGAATTTACAAGATGTTCTGAACGCAGCATTAGATTTCTAACTTGCAAACACACTCTCTCTCCCATAGAACAAACGACGTCCCTCTCTTCTTTGCGGCCAAAGAGAACAGTGCAGGTTGCATTAAGAAACTTCTGGACTGTGCGTCCACTAACATCTTTGAGAGAGGTGCTCTGGGGGAGACCGCTCTGCATGTGGCAGTTCTGAATGATAACATGGAAGCTGCTGTAGCTCTGATGGACGGAGCACCTGAACTCATCAATGAGCCCATGACCTCTGAGCTCTTCCTTGGTACATACACTCTCACAAACAAAGGACAAACACACTATAATATTATAAAACTCACACAGATATTCAATCACACAATCATATATTCTCTCTCTGTCGATCTCAATCAGGCATGACACCTCTCCACGTTGCCGTGGTGAATCAGAACGTTAACCTGGTCCGCAGCCTGATTGGTCGAGGGGCGGATGTGGCCACACCCAGAGTCACAGGCCTGTACTTCAGGAAGAGAAGAGGAGGGCTGCTCTACTATGGTAAAATGACTGTTTGTGGTCTGTAAGGACTAGAGAAGTGCATTTTGGGAAATGTGGTTGTTTGATGCCGTTTGCTTTACTTTAGGTGAGCACATCCTGGCATTTGCGGCCTGTGTGGGGAATCAGGACATCATCTCCATGGTGATCAACGCAGGAGCCAGCACCAGGGCCCAGGACTCCAATGGTATGAAACACTTCTCTTTCTTCTCCTCGTCCTCCCCCTCTTCTCTCTTCTCCTTTTTTCAGCAGTTGAATATCTCCCTCTCTCCCCCCTAGGTAACACAGTGCTCCACATCCTGGTCCTGCAGCCCAATAAGACTATAGCATGCCTGGCATTGGATTTGCTGTTGGCACACGACGTTGAGCTGGACCAGGCTGTGCCACTGGACATGGTGCCCAACTACCGTGGCTTAACGCCCTTCAAACTGGCTGCCAAGGAGGGCAACCTTGTGGTGAGGACAGAGAGGAATAGTGAAAGAAACCGGGGACATAGTAGGAGAGGAGAAGAGGGATAGTGTTTCCCCTATTATCTTTAACATAACCTGTAGTCAAAACCATCTCCTCCATACTCAAATATACTTTATACAGTATATGTTCTTATAAAATGTAATTAACCTACAAATGAATGGTGCTGCATTTTCTACGTTTTTCTCTCTCCCAGGCATTCCAGCACCTGGTCAACCGGAGGCGAGTGGTCCAGTGGACCCTGGGACCCCTGACCTCTAACCTCTATGACCTCACAGAGATCGACTCCTTGGTCGCCGACGACGACCTCTCTGTGCTGGAGCTCATCGTGGGCAGCCAGAAGAGAGAGGTACAGTACAGTACAGTACACAAACATGATACAGTGTAATATACATTATAGGGAAACTGATGATGATGATGATCTCCTCCCTCAGGCAAGGAGGATACTGGAAGTGACTCCTGTTAGGCAGTTGGTCAGTCTCAAGTGGAACCTCTATGGAAAACACTACTTTAGGTAACAACACATACAGTGATCATGTTCTGATGTGTTTGAGATTCTGTCATTTGTCTATTTCTAATGTTGTTTTAACGTTGTTATTGTGTTGTGTACAGGTTGTTGCTGCTGCTGTACGTCCTGTACATTGGGACCTTCACACTGTGCTGTGTGTGTCGCCCTCTAAAGGACGCTCCAGAGAATTACACTGTATCTGACATGGACAAAACCATCCGCGTGCAGAAAACTCTGAAGGTGGGGGAGACATGAAGGCCCCTTCATATGACAGCCTGTGTGCAAATCTCAATCAAAGGTGTTCATATTAACCCTTTGTGATCCACGTGCCTTGTTCTCTGTCCCTGTAGGAGAGTTACATGACCTATGGGGACAACTTGCGTCTGGCAGGAGAGATGATCAGTGTCCTGGGTGCCCTGGTTATTCTGCTACTGGAGGTAAAATATACATAATCCAGTAGTTTTACATTTCACTTATATTTACACTGTAGATTAGATCAGATTATTGGCTGTCAATATAATCTGTGTTATTCCCAATCCCTAAGATCCCAGATATGCTGAGAGTGGGGGCCAAGCAGTACTTTGGACAGACGGCCCTGGGGGGACCCTTCCATGTCATTCTGTACGTCAACCTTGGTGCCTTTGTATCATTTATTACCTGCCTAGTGCTGTTATTGTTATGTCATGTCTATGTAGCATTTATAACCTGTGTAATAACCTGTGTGTTTCCTCCCCAGTATTGCCTATGCGATCCTGGTGGTGCTGCTGTGTGTGTTCAGGGTCAGTGGGGTGCAGGGGGAGGCAGTTGTCATGGCTGTGTGTCTGGTGTTGGGCTGGAGTAACGTCATGTTCTTCGCCAGGGGATTTCAGATGCTGGGGCCTTATGTCATCATGATACAGAAGGTATGTAAGGGCAGCAAACACACACACACGCACGCGTGCACACACACACAAACCAGTGGCTTGTGGTGAGGTCGGTGGCTGGGTAAGTACTGTTTTTTATCAAAGCCAGATTTACTTCCAAATAAATCTTGATAAACCCAAGTTCCCCATACAACAGCTCCAACAACCAGAGTGACATAGGCTATTAACCAAAATTGACAAACAATTTTCACCAAATGTTAATAACAATGTAGCCAAGATACACAAGCAATAGTCTCCGATGGCGGCATATTTCATATCATCCGACAAAATGACACACTGCTCATCTCAGCTGAGCCATAGACCGATATCTCATCTCCAGTTACAACTGATAGGTGGCACTAAAATATCAATATATGGGCACATTTAATCCGAATAATTCGCAATAGGTGTGTGTCGATCTCGTCATACTCCGTTTTATCACACTTGAGGCTTTAAACACACCAACTGTGTTTTTGCGCAAAATAGTACGCAGCATCATCTAGATATGTGTGCAACAAAAGTTAAACATTCACATTCTGCTACCATTTCTGTCAACCCGTTTACGCATACAGTTTAACGCATACGTTCGATAAATCCAACGTATGCACCACACAGAACGTACTGCAACTGCAACGCAATGCTGCAAGGAAAACGCAGCGTTCCATTGGAAATGAATGTACTTCCGGTGTACCAAAACGCATGCACAGTCGGTGTGTTCAAAGCGTGATACTCGTAATCGGATTTACTCATGATCGGAAAACTCGGAAGTGCGCTTTAAATGCCGGTAAATCCTATAAAGCAAGTGTGCATTACTGCACTATCACTCAGAGCACATCTCAGAGTGCATCGTTATGTTCCTTTACTCATTCACACACTGTTCAAAGGTAAACGACCCCGACATTTGAAAATGCACATGATTTACTTACATAGTCCTATTCAATTATCAATGAAATAGGCTAATAAATAGCCTAATGCATGGCTGGCTACTACTGCCAATTCACTTGCCCCATATACACGGAGTGTACAAAATATTAAGGACACCTGCTCTTTCCATGACAGACTGACCAGGTGAATCCAGGTGAACGCTATGATCCCTTATTGATGTCACTTGTTAAATTCACTTCAATCAGTGTAGATGAAGGGGAGAAGACAGGTTAAATAATGATTTTTTAGCCTTGAGACAAGTGAGACATGGATTGTGTATGTGTGACATTCAGAGGCTTAATGGGCAAGACAAAATATGTAAGTGCCTTTGAACTGGGTATGGTAGTAGGTGCCAGGCGCACCGGTTTGTGTCAAGAACTGTAACGCTGCTGGGTTTTACACGCTCAATAGTTTCCCGTGTGTATCAAGAATGGTCCACTACCATGGCATTTTCCCCTTTATCCAGGTTACAACCTCTCACTTTCAGTTAAATGAAAATGGAACCTTTTTCAAAATATCACCCTTTCTAAAAACAAGCCATACAAAGCTGGTTGCAATTCCAGTTTCATCCTCCAGAAAAGACAGAACAAATATTGCAACAAACAATATGGATAAATTCAAATATACTAATTGATAATAATAATCCAAAACAATCTTTATGGAAAAATAAAATAAAAAAGGAATTATCTTTGTTAATGTTATTATGAATAGGAAAGGTGGAGTTATGTCACATGTGCAGTTAACACAAATATATGGAAATGTTTGCTCTATCCAAAATTACAACCAACTGATTGCAGAATTACGCAAAAATGGAGAAGGCAAGTGGAAAAAATGGAGAAGGCAAGTGGAAGGGGGAGAAGGTAGGGAACTTTTTGCTGGCCTTTACTAAAGACCAAAATTGGCAAAAATAAATAAATATACATTTCAGTTTTACTTGAGGACCAAAATGTTGACCAGAGATTTTCGATATTCCGATTCCGCGGTGCAACTAAATATTGGAAGGTGTCCTTAATGTTTTGTACACTCAGTGTATTGTTTCACTTTCGAGAGGAGCAAAACTTTTCTCTCAGGACACTTGTGCAATAACATTTGTACAATCCAAATAAACTATCTACATTTGTCATTTTATTTTCTAATGATCTGTCACTCCGTAAACATGCCTGGGCAAGAAGAAACAATAATAGCTAGCAAGCATGGGCTTGGATCACGAAATAACGACAGATGTCATCAGCAATGGAATAATTATATGGACAGACAAATAGGCCTACTAAACGCCAAGTAGACAGAAAAAAACAACCATATGGCCTCAGCAAAGTCGACAGGAAATAACTACATTGAACAACAATGACTAGCTATGGTTTCTGATTCATACATGATGTTTGGAGAAGGGGAGCCTTGTGCCCTGAGACAAGTGACTGTGAGTGAGTGAAACAGACCCGCGCGTGTGTCTGTATGGAGAAACGAGAGTAGAGGAAGAGCAGCTTGTTCTAATCCAATCGTTGCAGCAGGCTCAACCGATACCCCACCCGTTTCTTTACAGACAGAATAACTAGCCAATAGTTGTTTAGAGCACACAGCGCTTCACACTGTTTGAGTGAAAGAGAGATGCGTGCTGGCAGCTGAAAATTACTTTTTTCCGATCACAGATAATTACATAAAATACTCTTATCAAAATTCAGATCCGTTACTCGGCACACCCCTAATTCGCAAGGCAAACTCCATAGGCTTTCATAATGGATTTACAATTCTTCCAATGTGCAGAAATTGAAATGACTGACAAATGCAGTTAAAAATGTCAAAAAATTGTCTTATCAAATCGAAATTCTAGCTTGATAAATAAAATGCATTCCAAGGGATGTTGTCTATTCTTATGATTTAACAGTAGCCTAACCCATAAATTGCAAAGGGAAATGCATTTAGGCCTACCTTTACTTGTAAATTAAGTCCATTCGTCTGGTGAACCTCTCAGTGACAGCTTTGTAGAAGTCACAGCAGAACCCCATGTCCATTATTTTATTATTTTATTCTGCACAGCAGGCCCACGGTTGTGTGGGAGACAAATCCCCAAGTCCTCCTTCGGTTCCATTTTCACACTGACACAAAAAGTCATTCCCATTCCCATTACGTCCACAAAGCAAACGTGAATGTCCAAGATGTGTAAAAGTCAGGGTAAAAAGTATTCATTGGTAATGACGTTTCAGACAAGTCGACAGTCCAGTATTCACTGTTCGCTTGCCCAACAACTAGCAGTGAGGGAGATGGTGATTGCCTGTCATGTCACGTCTTGCTTGTAGAGCTTCAGTATGCTGCCTCTGTCTGTTCTTAACTTTCATTATAAACTGTTCGAGGTGCAATAGTGTCCATTTGTCAGGTTGTTTTTGCTAGCTAGCTTTGTTCAGTTCAGGGGATACGAGTGCCAAATTATGTAGACGCCCAAATGTGTACAGCTTAACCCAGACAATACCCACGCAACATGTTTAGGCAATACGAATGCGCAAAATATGAAATCGGCTCAATGCAACGAATGAAGCTACTTCAAGCTAGGCAATGCAGCGACGCCTATGCTGACCCTATCCATTTACAGTGACTGGACTCAGGAACAGCCATGGCGTCAACCAGTGAAATATATTTGAATGTCTGGAAAGGAAGGCATGAATACCCTGGTGCCTTTCCTGAGGCTTGGGTGTAGTTTTGAAATAAAAACTACCAGAATCATTGAAAAAAACATTAGATATGAAAAGCCACATTTTAATTGTTTTTGTTAACATCTTTTTTATTAGATTATCACTGGGTAAGCACTGCCTACCCTGGCTGCACGTCACACACACACACACACACACACACACACACACACACACACACACACACACACACACACACACACACACACACACACACACACACACACACACACACACACACACACACACACACACACACACACACACACATACACACACACACACACACACACACACACACACACACAGAGAGAGAGAGAGAGACACACATAAGCATTTGCAAAGCATGTGCAAAGTTATTGAAGTGGTTGGTAATATCAAAGGGCTTGTTCATAACAAAACCCTTTGAAATTGCCAACCACTTTAATAACTTTTTTGTTGACAAGATTAGTAACCTTAGGTATGACATGCAAACAACAAATGCTGAGCCTTCATATTCATGCATAATGGACCAAATAATGAAAGCAAGAACTGTAGTTTTGAGTTCCAAAAAGTAGGTGTGGAAGAGGTGATTTTTTGTTGTTGTTGTTGCTATCTATAAATAAGGACAAACCACCTGGTACAGACAACCTGGATGGTAAATACATTGTGACATGCTCAGCACTGACACAAATGACTGATGATTGGCTGAAAGAAAGTGATAATAAGAAGATTGTGGGAGCTGTTTTCTGCAGCTTTTGATGTCATTGATCATGACCTATTGCTTAAAAAACATAGGTGTTATGGATTTGCAATCCTTACTATGGATTGAGATTTACCTATCTAATAGAACACAGATGGTTTTGTTAATGGAAGCCTCTCTCATGCAAATTCTGTTGATTGTGGTGTACCGCAGGGCAGCCGGCTAGGGCCATTATAGTTTTCTGTTTTTACAAATTACCTTCCACTCATCATGAATAAAGCATGTGTGTCTATGTACGCTGACAACTCAACAGTATACACGTCGGCTGCAACAGTAAAATAAATAACTGAGACACTTAACATAGAGCTCCAGTCAGTTTTAGAATGTGTAACTAGCAATAGGCTGGTGCTAAATATCTCAAAAACTAAAGCATAATTTTTGGGACAAATCACTCGCTCAACGCTAAACCTTGTTTAGATCTATTATTGAATAGTGTGGCTATTGAGCAAGTTGAGGAGACTAAACTGCTGGTTGTAACCCTAGATAGCAAGCATTTATGGTCAAAACAGATCGACTCAATGGTTGCTAAAATGGGAAGAGGTCTGTCCATGATAGGGCGTTGCTCTGCCTTCTTGACATCTCAGTCGACCAGACAGGTCCTATAGGCCCTATTTTGTCGCACCTGGACTACTGCCCAGCTGTGTGGTCGTGTGCGGCAAAGAAGGACATAAGTAAATTGCAGTTGGTCCAGAACAAAGCAGCATGTATCGCACTTAGATGTACATGGAGGGAAAGTCTCAGTAACATGCATTTCAGTCTCTCCTGGCTCAAAGTTGAGGAGAGATTGACTGCATCACTATTGGTCTTTGTGTGAGTTATTGATGTGTTGAAGGTGCCAAACTGTCTGTTCAAGCAGTTTGCACACAGTTCGGATACTCATTCGTACAACACAAGACATGCAACCAGAGGTCCCTTCACAGTCCCCAGGTCCAGAACAGAGGCTGGGAAATGCACAGTATTAAGTAGAGCCATGACTACATGGAACTCTCTGCCACCACAGGTAACTCAAGCTAAAAATAAAACCAGTTTAAAAAAACAGATAAAAGAACACATTACTGCACAAAGGGGACTGTGAAGAGACACAGCCATTTTATATATATATTGTATTGTAATTTGTACTGTACTATGTATTAGACCTAGATATTGTTTGTATGTACTGATATGTAGGCTATGTGTGACGTTTTAAATTTATGCATTTCAATCCTTGACAAATAATGTTCTGTACTATGTATTATGTCATGTTTCATGTGGACCCCAGGAAAAGTAGCTGATGCTTTTGCAGCGGCTAATGGGGATTCTAATAAATACTAAATACCAAAAAAATACTGTAGAATGTGTGGTTTTGCTGTTTTGATTCCCATATTAAACTGTTGTGGTGTTTTGTCTAATTTCCTCCTAGATTATATTTGGAGACCTGACCAAGTTCATGTGGCTGAGCTTCATCGTGCTCATGGGGTTTTCCACCTGTAAGTACATTCGGTTTAAGAGAAACTGCATCAGCAAAACTTGGCATTTCAAATAAGCAAATTGCTGACAATTGTATAAAAAAAACGAATTCCTCTTTTTATTCACTGGTTATTGTTATCTCTCTTTCTCTTTCTCTCACTCTCTCCCTCACCCTCCCTCCCTCCTGTCCAGCCCTGTGGATGGTGTACATGACTCAGGACCCAGACTCTCTGCCTGCGTACCGCTCCTTCCCCATCACTCTGTTCTCCCAGTTTGAGCTGAGTGTGGGTCTGATAGACCTACCAGTGGACCACACCATCACAACGCCCCCTATTGTCCATGTGCTGCACTGCACCTTCTCTGTGGTCTCCTACATACTGCTGCTTAACCTTCTCATAGCCATGATGAGTGATACACACTGGAGAGTAGCCCAGGAGAGGGACGAGCTCTGGAGGACACAGGTGTGCATCAGTGTGACACACATGCACACACACACACACACACACACACACAAACACACACAGTCTCTCCTATAGTGCCTTCAGAAAGTATTCACACCCCTTGACTATTTCCATATTTTGTTGTTTTACAGCCTGAATTTAAAATTGATTAAATTGAGATTTGTTGTCACTGGCCTACACACCATTTATTTAAACAAATTCATTAAAAATGAAAAGCGGAAATGTCTTGAGTCAATAAGTATTCAAGCCTAAATATGGCAAGCCTAAATAAGTTCAGGAGTAAAAATGTGCCTAAGAAGTTACATAATATGTTGCATGGACTCACTGTGCAATAATAGTGTTTAGCATGATTTTTGAATGACTACCTCATCTCTGTACCCCACACATAAAATTATCTGTAAGGTCCCGCAGTCGAGCAGTGAATTTCAAACACAGATTCAACCATAAAGACCAGGGAGGTTTTCCAATGCCTCGCAAAGAAGGGCACCTATTGGTAGATGGGTAAAAATAAAAAAGCAGACATTGAATATCCCTTTGAGCATGGTGAAGTTATTAATTACACTTTGGATAGTGTATCAATACACCCAGTCACTACAAAGATACAGATGTCCTTCCTAACTCAGTTCCCGGAGAGGAAGGAAACCGCTCAGGGATTTCACCATGAGGCCAATGGTGACTTGAAAACAGTTACAGAGTTTAATGGCTGTGATAGGTGAAAACTGAGGATGGATCAACAACATTGTAGTTACTCCACAATACTAATGTAATTGACAGAGTGAAAAGAAGGAAGGCTGTACAGAATACAAATATTCCAAAACATGCATCCTGTTTGCAACGAGGCAAGTAATACTGCAAAAAATATAGCAAACCAATTAACTATTTATCCTGAATACAAAGTGTTATGTTTGGGGCAAATCCAATACAACACATTACTTACTGAGTACCACTCTCCATATTTTCAAGCATGGTGGTGGCTGTATCATGTTATGGGTATGCTTGTAATCATTAAGGAATAAGGACTGAGGAGGTTTTCAGGATAAAAATAAACGGAGTGGAGCTAAGCACAGGCAAAATCCTAGAGGAAAACCTGATTCAGTCTGCTTTCCACCAGACACTGGGAGATTAATTCACCTTTCAGCAGGACAATAACCTAAAACACACAGGCAAATCTACACTGGAGTTGCTTACCAAGAAGACAGGTTCCTGAGTAGCCGAGTTACAGTTTTGACTTAAATCTTCTTGAAAATCTATGGCAAGACCTGAAAATGGTTGTCTATCAATAATCAACAACCAATTTGACAGAGCTTGAAGAATTTTTAAAAGAATAATGGGCAAATGTTGCTCAATCCAGGTGTGGAAAGCTCTTAGAGACTTACGCAGAAAGACTCACAGCTGTAATCGCTGCCAAAAGTGCTTATACAAAGTATTGACTCAGGGGTGTAAAATCTTATGTAAACTAGATATTTATGTATTTCATTTTCAATAAATATGCAAACATTTCTAAAAACATGTTTTAACTTTGTCATTATGGGGTATTGTGTGTAGATGGATGAGAAATAAAATATCTTTAATCCATTTTGATTTCAGGCTGTAACAAAATGTGGAATAAGTCAAGGGGTATGAATACTTTCTGAAGGCACTGTGCATACTCCATACAAATTGCTTAAAACCATGATGAACATGATGAGAGTGTATACAGCATCCCAATCAGTGCCATGTTAATGATCGTTATGTCCTCTGTCCCTGCTCACTGTGTGTAGGTGGTGGCCACTACCCTGATGTTGGAGAGGAGGTTGCCCCGCTGCCTGTGGCCCCGGCTGGGGGTATGTGGCCTGCTCTACGGCCTGGGGGAGCGGTGGTACCTCCGGTAAGACAACAACACTCCTATTACTGTACTCTCTGTTTTAGGTGTGGTGGTGTTAACAGTGTTTCCCCATCATATACAGGCTTTATATTATAATGACTCTCTTAATGTCTCGATTGCAGGGTTGAGGATCGCAACGACCCACTGGTGCAAAAGATGCGTCGCTACATCCAAGCCTTCTCTAAGGATGAGGACCAGAACAAGGAGCATGAGGAGATGGAGAACACTGACATGTCAAAAGGACCTGGAACCCCTCTGATCAGACCCAAACACAGTGGCGGAATAGATGGAAACAGGAAGTCCCTGGCATGCTGGCAGATGATTCGCCACAGCGCTCTGGGTTTAGATGTGGAACAGGAAGAGCTTGAGGATGACCAGGAAGTAAGATACGTCTGAGGGTTAAGACAGCAAAACAGATAATTATATTGTTATTATATAATATACAGTTGAATTCGGAAGTTTCCATACACTTAAGTTGGAGTCATTATAACTTGTTTTTCAACCACATTTCTTTTTAACAAACTATAATTTTGGCAAGTCGGTTAGGACATCTACTTTGTGCATGACACAAGTAATTTTTCGAAGAATTGTTTACAGACAGATTATTTCACTTATAATTCCCTGTATCATAATTCCAGTGGGTCAGATGTTTACATACACTAAGTTGACTGTGCCTTTAAACAGCTTGGAAAATTCCAGAAAATGATGTCATGGCTTTAGAAGCTTCTGATAGGCTAATTGACATCATTTGAGTCAATTGAAGGTGTACCCGTGGATGTATTGCAAGGCCTACCTTCAAACTCAGTGCCTCTTTGCTTGACATCATGGGAAAATCAAAAGAAATCAGCCAAGACCTCAGAAAAAGAATTGTAGACCTCCACAAGTCTGGTTCATCCTTGAGAGCAATTTCCAAACGCCTGAAGGTACCACGTTCATCTGTACAAACAATAGTACGCAAGTATAAACACCATGGGACCACGCAGCCGTCATACCGCTCAGGAAGGAGACGCGTTCTGTCTCCTAGAGATTAGCGTACTTTGGTGTGAAAAGTGCAAATCAATCCCAGAACAACAGCAAAGGACCTTGTGAAGATGCTGGAGGAAACAGGTACAAAAGTATCTATATCCACAGTAAAACGAGTTCTATATCGACATAACCTGAAAGGCTGTTCAGCAAGGAAGAAGCCACTGCTCCAAAACCACCATAAAAAAGCCAGACTACGGTTTGCAACTGCACATGGGGACAAAGATCGTACTTTTTGGAGAAATGTCCTCTGGTCTGATGAAACAAAAATAGAACTGTTTGGCCATAATGACCATTGTTATGTTTGGAGGAAAAAGGGGATGCTTGCAAGCCGGAAAACACCATCCCAACCGTGAAGCACGGGGGTGGCAGCATCATGCTGTGGGGGTGCTTTGCTGCAGGAGGGACTGGTGCACTTCACAAAATAGATGGCATCATGAGGAAGGAAAATTATGTGGATATATTGAAGCAAGACATCAGTCAGGAAGTTAAAGCTTGGTCGCAAATGGGTCTTCCAAGTGGACAATGACCCCAAGCATACTTCCAAAGTTGTGGCAAAATTGCTTAAGGACAACAAAGTCAAGGTATTGGAGTGGCCATTACAAAGCCCTGACCTCAATCCTATAGAAAATGTTTGGGCAGAACTGAAAAAGCGTGTGCGAGCAAGGAGGCCTACAAACCTGACTCAGTTACACCAGCTCTGTCAGGAGGAATTAGCCAAAATTCACCCAACTTATTATGGGAAGCTTGTGGAAGGTTACCCGAAACGTTTGACCCAAGTTAAACAATTTAAAGGCAATGCTATCAAATACTAATTGAGTGTATGTAAACTTCTGACCCACTTGGAATGTGATGAAATAAATAAAAGCTGAAATAAATCATTCTCTCTACTACTATTCTGACATTTCACATTCTTAAAATAAAGTGGTGATCCTAACTGACCTAAGACAGGGAATTTTTACTAGGATTAAACGTCAGGAATTGTGAAAAACTGAGTTTAAATGTATTTGGCTAAGGTGTATGTAAACTTCCGACTTCAACTGTATGTGTGATGTAATTATGTATGCAGTATTATGTGTCGAAAACAAATGATTGTATTGTAGTAGCTAGTGTATATGGGTAAGGCTGGGTTGAAATGTAGACTAGATTCATTTTGAATCTTCTTGGACCATGTATATTGCTTTATCATTCCAAGTAAAGCTCATGAATACTTTTTATTAAAGATTTTACATTAAACTGTTTATTTGTTACTGGGACAAGTTATATTGACCTTTTTTTGCCTTCAGGATTGTAAATCAGAACATAAAACCTAATGATTGGTTAATGCACATAATAATGTAGATCATTATTACATTCAAAGTCATTAAGTAGACATATAGAAACATCTCACCAAAACAAGCATATAAGTGCATTATTCATATTTTACATTAGTGCAAATTATAACTGAAACTAGCAGGTGGACTTGATTGTTCTTCACAAGGCATAACTAGCTGTAATGTGATTTTATTTACCATCATTGGTTATACCTGGATGTCTAATTAATTATAACATAGACTTAGGTCATACAGTGTATAATAATGGTGTAAAAGGCTATTGATAGAGATGTGTAATCATGGTTTAAAAGGTTATTGATAGAGATGTGCAATCATGGTATTAATTGTAAGCTACTGTATTAGTGGGTTAAAAGAGTTGCCAATTAATGACCTACTCAACAGTTTAGATATGCAGATGCAAACCACATTAATAGTAGGCTAGACCAAGGAAATGTGTCCGTAATTAAAATTCGGAACTGGGAAAACTGTACTTTCACTGTCCTTCTCTCTCACACACACGCTCAGGGTGTTTGTCAATATGCATACTACCGTGCTCTACACTCTCATGCTCCGAGTGCATTTTCCGACCACGTTCGCTTGAGTATGTTCTTGTGAGGACGAGAGTGTAGAGAATGCTTAAAACAATACATTTGAGAAGCACTCACATTCCCCCTACTGTATTACCTCAGGCTTCACCTCCCCATTCACTGAACCTTCTTCCAGCCAGGACAATGGCAACAACAGACAAAACAAGATATACACAAAGCAAACATTTTACTTCATATTTATAAGCTAGATATGTGAATCGTAATAATGTAGCTAACCAGATAGTTTAACAGGCAAAAATTACCTAAAACTAATATTATGCAAGATAGTCAATTCTTCGTGGGTAGCTAGCTAACAACTCTTTGTGGCTTTCTGGCTAGCTAACGGTAATAGTAGCTAGCCAGTTAGCCCTATTGACTTATTATGGGCTTGCTATCTACGGTACGTAGGCAGGTAAACATGCCAAAATTAACACAGCATGTATTTATTAACGTATCCAGATAAAATATTGTAGTCAGGCAACATATGTGATGTGAATAGGCAACATTTCATTCCGAAGTCGGAGTGTATTTTCTCTCGCTTCAGCTCAAATAGTGTCTGCCATTGATTTCAAGAAATGTTGCATAATTTTTTATGTAGTGCATCATATTTCTTTGCATATTTTCCGTTGAAGCTTGCATCAATGCATGCTTCAAAATATGTACAAACGGAGTACGCATTCGAGAAGTGCCCTCTGTGCTCCGTTTCGCATACTTTGATTTGGACTCATACTCCGACCCTCCCGTGCTCCAATTTGCGTGCTCGGAGCACAGTAGTATGCATTTTGAGAAACACCCTCAGTCTCTCTCTATTCCTTTTTTTCCTCTATTCTTCCTCTCTTGTGTATTAAAAGTAGAAATAATGTTTATTGCTTTGATAGGACATTATCAGAGCTCCATTAATTTGGAATTAGTTCAGACATATGTAATAATAATGCAATAATCTTATTATAATAATATTGATGGTTTAGGCGGGGTATATGTAAAGCACTTTGTGACAACTGCTTATGTAAAAAGGGCTTTGTAAAATACACTTAACTGTTTGAATTTGATTCATAATATAATAACAGAGCTGTAGCCACCTGTAACTGGTCTGTCTCTGGCACAGGGCTGGCCAGGAAAAGCTTCAGCATACAAAAGAGTATATAGCCTAAGACAAACTTTTTTTTATAAAGAGTAAACCTCAAGTAATACAGTAAGATACAAAAATATATATACTGATGTATTCTGAGGTAAGTGGAACACAGCGTTGTACGAGATCTTCAGTTTCTTGGCAATTTCTCGCATAGAATAGCCTTCATTTCTCTGAACAAGAATAGACTGACAAGTTTCGGAAGAAAGTTATTTGTTTCTGGCCATTTTGATCCTGTAATCGAACCCACCGTTGCTGATGCTCCAGATACTCAACTAGTCTCAAGAAGGCCAGTTTTATTGCTTCTTTAATCAGCACAACAGTTTTCAGCTGTGCTAACATAATTGCAAAAGGGTTTTCTAATGATCAATTAGCCTTTTAAAATGATAAACTTGGAATAGCAAACACAACGTGCCATTGGAACACAGGACTGATGGTTGCTGATAATGGGCCTCTGTACGCCTATGTAGATAATCCATAAAAAATCTGCTGTTTCCAGCTACAAAAGCCATTTACAAAATTAACAATGTCTACACTGTATTTCTGATCAATTTGATGTTATTTGAATGGACAAAAAATGTGATTTTCTAAGAGACCCCAAACTTTTTTACGGTAGTGTACATATACATACATATATATATACATATCCTTTAAAAATATATATTTCCCTTAATTACTTTCCAACCCCACCCCTTCCCTAATTGGAGTAAACTAGTGAACAACAATGCTTAGGCCTCTACTTCCATCTTATACATACTATATACATTTTATGGACACAGTCAATTTTACAATAATTATATTTTGTTTGTTTTTACTCCTGAACTTCCTCTACCCTCAACCTCTCCGATCATTTTCATGATGTCCATCCGGTTTGCTTCTATGTGCCATATCTTTCTAACTGTTACATTAGTTATCTTGTTATTATTAGTTGTTGTTAGTTGTTATTAGTCCCATCCTTCAGCTCCATTCAACACCTCCCATCTATCTCTTAACACCATCCACATTGGATTTCTATTTGCAATATATTTTTCAACTGTACTGTGATGTTTCACAAAAGTTCTGAACCCTTCTATTCTCATTGTTTCTACAGATTGTAAATTAAAAATAAACATTTTTGCTAAAAGTATTATTATATTATTGATCGATTGACTATGACTTTTCAGATCACCCAGTAGCGCTATCTGCAGGGTTAGCTCCAGGTAAATATTGCAATCCTTCAGCCATTCCTTGACCTGTGACCAAAAACAAGCTACAAATGGACAGTACCAAAACAAATGATCTAATGATTCTGTCTCTTCACAACAAAATCTGCAGAGCTGGGAAGATTGTATCCCCCATATAAATAACATTCTATTGGTAGCAAGAATTTTGTATAATAATTTAAATAGAAAAATTCTTAGTTTTGAATCCGGCCTTGTTTTGCGTATCAGTTCATAAACACTATGCCATCGAATCGGTACGTCAAAAATCTCTTCCCAACTATTTTGCAAATTATATATGACGGCTGTCAATCCTTTGGTCCTTAAATGAAACTGGAATACTTTTTTATTTATCACAATTTTCTTTAACCAATTATGTTCTTTAATGCAGGGCTGACAGACAAGTTCCTTACTTTTTCCCCCTTCCAGTTTCCTCTTCCATTTTTGCGATAATGCTGCAATTATTTGATTGTAATTTTGGGTGAGCAGACATTTCCATATGTTTGTGTTAGGTGCATGTGCGACATAACTCCACCAGTCCTACCTATGATATCATTTACGAAGATTATACCTTTTTTTTTATTATTAAAAAAATAATGTTATTTTTATCAATTAGTATATTTGAGTTTAACCACAATATTTGTTGCATTATTTGTTCTGTCGTTTCTGTGGGATTAAATTGAAATTGCAACCAACTTTCTATGGCTTGTTTTAGAAATAGTGATATTTGGGAGATTATTTCCTTTTCAAATAACTGAAAGTGAGAGGTTGTTATCTGAATAAAGGGAAAAAGGCCATTCTTGAACATGGGGTGAGACAATCTTACTAATTTGCTAGAGAACCAGTTCGGATTTAAGTATAACTTTTGTATGACTGAAGCTTTTAGTGATAGGTCTAATGCTTTAATATTTAATAATTTCTGTTCTCTGAATTCATATTCATTAAATAAATAGGCCCGTTTAATTTTGTATGGCTTGCCGTTCCAAATAAAATGGAATATTTTTTTCTCATATAATTTAAACAACTGTTCACTAGGCGTAGGCCACGAGCAAATAGGTAAACTGGGACAATACTAAAGAGTTAATCAGCGTGGCAAGATAGCAAGATCTTATCTATTTTTTGCTAACTTTCTATAAAAATGTATTGGAGTGAGATCATTTATTTAATTTGGGATATGTATTCTGAATATATCCACATCACCATCAGACCATTTTATTGGTAAACTACATGCTAATGTAAAAATTGTATTTTTTAGTGATCCAATACGTAATATAGTATATTTATCATAATTTGGTTGTAATCCAGAGAGGTTAGAAAATGTATCTAGATCCTCTATGAGGCTGTGGAGGGATTCAAGTTGTGAATTTAAAAGAAAACATGAATCATCAGTATACAATGACACCTTTGTTTTTAAGCCCTGGATTTCTAATCCCCTGATATTATTGTTGGATCTGATTTTAATAGCTAATATTTCGATGGCCATAATAAATAGATATGCCGATAGTGGAAAACCTTGTTTTACTCCTCTTGACAGTTTAAAACTTTCAGATAAATAGCCAGTATTTACTATTTTTCACCTAGGGTTACTATACATGATTTTAACCCATTTTATAAGAGATTCTCCAAAATTGAAACGCTCCAGGCATTTATATATACAGTGGGGGAAAAAAGTATTTAGTCAGCCACCAATTGTGCAAGTTCTCCCACTTAAAAAGATGAGAGAGGCCTGTAATTTTCATCATAGGTACACGTCAACTATGACAGACAAAATCAGAATTATTTTTCTCCAGAAAATCACATTGTAGGATTTTTAATGAATTGATTTGCAAATTATGGTGGAAAATAAGTATTTGGTCAATAACAAAAGTTTCTCAATACTTTGTTATATACCCTTTGTTGGCAATGACACAGGTCAAACGTTTTCTGTAAGTATTCACAAGGTTTTCACACACTGTTGCTGGTATTTTGGCCCATTCCTCCATGCAGATCTCCTCTAGAGCAGTGATGTTTTGGGGCTGTCGCTGGGCAACACAGACTTTCAACTCCCTCCAAAGATTTTCTATGGGGTTGAGATCTGGAGACTGGCTAGGCCACTCCAGGACCTTGAAATGCTTCTTACGAAGCCACTCCTTCGTTGCCCGGGCGGTGTGTTTGGGATCATTGTCATGCTGAAAGACCCAGCCTCGTTTCATCTTCAATACCCTTGTTGATGGAAGGAGGTTTTCACTCAAAATCTCACGATACATGGCCCCATTCATTCTTTCCTTTACACGGATCAGTCGTCCTGGTCCCTTTGCAGAAAAACAGCCCCAAAGCATGATGTTTCCACCCCCATGCTTCACAGTAGGTATGGTGTTCTTTGGATGCAATTTGTCCTCCAAACACGACGAGTTGAGTTTTTACCAAAAAGTTCTTATTTGGTTTCATCTGACCATATGACATTCTCCCAATCCTCTTCTGGATCATCCAAATGCACTCTAGCAAACTTCAGACGGGCCTGGACATGTACTGGCTTAAGCAGGGGGACACGTCTGGCACTGCAGGATTTGAGTCCCTGGCGGCGTAGTGTGTTACTGATGGTAGGCTTTGTTACTTTGGTCCCAGCTCTCTGCAGGTCATTCACTAGGTCCCCCGTGTGGTTCTGGGATTTTTGCTCACCGTTCTTGTGATCATTTTGACCCCACGGGGTGAGATCTTGCGTGGAGCCCCAGATCGAGGGAGATTATCAGTGGTCTTGTATGTCTTCCATTTCCTAATAATTGCTCCCACAGTTGATTTCTTCAAACCAAGCTGCTTACCTATTGCAGATTCACTCTTCCCAGCCTGGTGCAGGTCTACAATTTTGTTTCTGGTGTCCTGTGACAGCTCTTTGGTCTTGGCCATAGTGGAGTTTGGAGTGTGACTGTTTGAGGTTGTGGACAGGTGTCTTTTATACTGATAACAAGTTCAAACAGGTGCCATTAATACAGGTAACGAGTGGAGGACAGAGGAGCCTCTTAAAGTAGAAGTTACAGGTCTGTGAGAGCCAGAAATCTTGCTTGTTTGTAGGTGACCAAATACTTATTTTCCACCATAATTTGCAAATAAATTCATTAAAAATCCTACAATGTGATTTTCTGAAGAAAAAAAATCTCAATTTGTCTGTCATAGTTGACGTGTACCTATGATGAAAATTACAGGCCTCTCTCATCTTTTTAAGTGGGAGAACTTGCACAATTGGTGGCTGACTAAATACTTTTTTCCCCCACTGTATATGTGTATATTCTTAAATTCCATTCCTTACTTAGATTTGTGTGTATTGGGTATATGTTGTGAAATCGTTAGATATTACTTGTTAGATATTGCTGCACTGTCGGAGCTAGAAGCACAAGCATTTCACTACACCCGCAATAACATCTGCTAAAATTCTATTTGATTTGATTTGATTAATGACATCTGCTGGTCAGCAATAAATAGCAGCAGGTGATTATCAGGTATACTTTTTATTTTCTCCACTGTTTTCAGCAAAACTCCTAAACTAATACAGTGGCCTGAAAGTGATTTGCGCAGTGGTAAGTCGTTGCCGTTAGTAGCCTATAATCAGTTGGAATTCCAGGTCTGCATCTTACATCATGCTTCCCTATTTTCAAAAACGGAATCTAAGGCTTTATTTAGGACGCTTAAGACAGAAGCTTATACTATATTAAACAAAACAAATTATTTGAACAATAGTGCAGAAAGTGTGATTTCACATAAATAAAACTATTTTCTAAATAGTGTGCCTTCAACAGGATTCAACCTCATACCCTCACATCCCTGAATGTTCCACAGTTCCCTACTGTACTTGCTAAGCTACCGATCAGGTGAACATTTTGGTACAAAATCGTAACTATATTTGTAAGTACAGGGTCCAGAAGAGGTCGGTATTTGAAAGCAGCTTGGAATCGAGGAAAGCACCGGAAGCACTGGGAAATCAGTGGGATCTCGCATTTTGCAACACACGGTTTGAAAAAGCAAACGAAGCTTTGAAGTACTTCTGATAAAGTGATACAAGCATCGGCACACCGCTTCGAAGGTAGCTGCTTAGCAATTTTTATGCATGCCTCAGACCTCCGGTTTTAAACATAACATCACTACTTTCAGTACCACCCATGACTGTGTTTGCTAGTGACAGAGATGTGGTTGTTGCATTAATTCATTTTCAGTTCTGTGTCCTAGTGAGTTTCTAAGTGAATATGTTGTCATTATTTAAGACAATACATTACATATTTCATAAGGTCTTCTTTTGAGAGCCTAGTTTTACCCTAATACAGTGGCCTGAAACTCACATTATGCTGGCTTGTAAAGTGATGTGTAATTCCTATTGAAATCCAGCCAGAGTGGGGATATCCAACAATTTGAATATTTTAGTCACCCACAACCTGCGTTCAGAATGACTGACAGTGCTAGGGTTGGGAAGACTAAGATATGAGACTACCTTAAACATCTAAACTGGAACAACAATTTCAGTAACTGGTGAAATAAGTCCAAGTAACACATTGGAATAGTTTAGAAAAATGTATATTATTTGTATTTGATTAATTAATCAATGCAAATACACAAAAATATTGAAACAATTTTTTTTTTTTTTTAATCAACCTTCAATAGAGCATGCTGGGAAATATGATAATGATGGGCGTGGTTAGAGTTCAACTCTGGTTATTAACACCAACACTGGGGTTAATTTACACCACTGAGTGTTAATTTAACTCCCTACAGTGTTAATTTAACTTTTGGATCAACACTAGAAATGTTACACTGAAAAATCACTGGCCAATTTGCTGTGTGCTATGAAAGAGACACATCTGCAGATTTCCATACATTTCAAAGACCTTTTAGAATTCTGAAGAACTGTAGATGCCATGTCAAAACCCCACACTTAACTCAAAGGTTATTCATCGGGCAAGAGTTCTCCAAGGAACCTTAAGAGCTGAGGAAGAACCATTTAAGAACCTTTATTTTTTTAATTGTAGATTAAACTAGAGCACAACCAGTCAAACTAGTTTCTATAGACCTGACAGGTAAGGTGTCTATAGGATCCTACAGGTGAAACAGCAAATATATGTCCAGTTAGACAAGCTCACCTCAATATGTGCAACACTAGCATTGAGACAATTGAAAGGTAGACGACTTTCGAACTGGTTATCTGAACGGTTCACTGAGAACAAAGACCAAAAAGTGTTGACTGTCATGATGTTGACATTTTTTACATGGGGGTGATGCAGGGGCTGAAAATTAGCCATGGAAGAAACCTATGAACCGTGGACCAGTCTCAGGACATCAACCAGGTAAACTGAGTGTGGCGGTCAAGCGTAAGGCCAGAGCAGACTTTAGCGTTTGAGACGTTTTGGCAAAATGTCAAACAGCCTTGGTATACTGCAGTAAATGATTCCAATAAAATGATGGATCTTTCCTAAAGATAAAGCTTAAGTTATGATTACTACTCCTTTCAACCATTTGGCCCCTCCCTCTCTCCTCCCTCCTCTCTCTGACATCTATCCTCCTCTTGACCTCCTCCCCTCCTCTTGACCTCTTCTCCATATATAAAGATTCCCACCTGTGAATCCCCCTTCTCTTTCTTAAATCAGCTTGATGTTGCATGTTCACATAGTGCCTGACTGTCAATTAGGAGTAAAGGACAAACTGTTTTCTTCCATAAAAGGTAAGTGGGTCGTTCCACCAATTCGGTGCCTTCTGAGAAGTGTAACTAATTTTTTTTTTAAGTGATTTTACAAAATCTTTATATTCTGTCATAAAAAATGTTTTTCCCATCTCAAGAATGGAAAATACTATACGAAGTGCCAAATAAAGTAACAGGGTTGACGAATTCATCTTAAATCAGCCTTGTGACAGGCAAAATGGAAGCTTGTTGTGTGCAATAGGGAGTGGCAATTGAATGCAAGCTTCACAATAAAAGTGTAATTGTTAAAACATTTCTAGCCTGTCTACCTATGGGTAATAGTGTTGGCGTGTTGAGCTTGACCCGCTTAGTTTTCCACCACAAAACACCAGAAAATTGCCAAAAAGAGTAGAACCAGCTCACCTGCTTTTACACTATGATTTGACTATTAGATGTTAAATGTTTCTTTTGAAAAAAAAATGTTTTGAAGGAATAGTTTTACCATATTGAATTGAGAGTTCAGTTCACGCAACAGGGTAGACCTTAAAATGAGGGACAGACATAAATAAATAATAATTTTCAGAAATGACTTCGTCAAAGCACCAAAATTACTAGGGCTTTACAATCATTTACATTTTAGTCATTTAGCAGGCGCTCTTATCCAGAGCAACTTACAGTTAGTGAGTGCATACATTTTTCATACTGGCCCCCCGTGTGAATCGAACCCACAACCCTGACGTTACAAGTGCCATGCTCTACCAACTGAGCTATAGGAGGCAATCATAGTGAAAACTTTGAGAAATGTTGGGGTTAAGTGGGTAACAATCTTCCTAGAAGTCACATAGGGTGCACGGAGGGACATGTCAAAATACAGAATTCTGGCACTTTAGCAAGTCTTTATTCATATAAAAAATCTGAGAGAAGGAGAGAAAGACCTTTCTAGGACTGTGTCCCAAATGGCACCCTTTTCCCCTTTTCTAGAGCACCACTTTGACCAGGGGCCATAGGGCTCTTGTCAGGAGTCTTGTACTATTCAGGCTATGGGGTGACATTTGGGACACAATCTTGGATATGTGAGCAGTTGTTTTCTCGAAGTGCATCAGTTTCGTGTGTTGCTCAGTTGGTAGTACATGGCGCTTGCAACGTCAGGGTTGTTGTGGGTTTGATTCTCATGGGGGGAATTCAGTACGAAAATGTACGCATTGACTACTTTAATTCGCTCTGGATAAGAGCGTCTGCTAAAATGAATAAATATGTCAAGGGCACTTCATTTAATATAACAGGCTCTTAAAATTCAAATGGTGCACAATTTCTACTTGAAATATCGAAGGGACGCAAAAGGAACGACAAGTGTTCACCTTTTACATTTTACAGAACTGTTTAGAATAGAATAGAACATAATAGAATAGAGAAAAACTACGCTATTGCCTGTATTAATAGGGAAATGGAGACCTCTGGTTTCTGGTTCAGCTCTGGTCTGTGGGATGGTGCTGACCTGAACGATCTGTCAGTTAGTTTGCTGACAGCTCACACATTCTAGATTTGATTTTAGTCCCTAGTACATAAGGAGAAGGATGTATTTCTTTATGAGTTAAGTCTGATGGTAGAACATCTCTCTGTTTCTGACACTCGATTTCTCTCACACACATGCACCTCTCTCTCCTCCCAGCCGTTTGAAATAGACTCACCATATGAGAGGATGGCCCCGCCCTTGGCAAGATCTGCTCCAGGTGAGCTCAGCCATTGGTGGAGCCAGCTTAGGTTCTGCCTCCAGAACAGGAAGGGGTGGAAAGAGATGCTGGATGAAACTTTTTTGTTGCAGAACAAAAGGTGAGTTTCCTATTGGTAAAAAAGAACAGCTACTGTCAAGTATTGGTTGATATTATGCTGCATTCATAACAAGTACATTATGTTTTGTTGTTGCATTTAACTGCCGAAAATGTTGTTATCGAGGTCATTTGTTAAGTATCCCATTGGTCAAAAACGGGTTGAATCAACGTTGTTTCCTCGTCATTTCAACCCAAAAAATATATGTGAAAACGTATTGTATTTGGAAAAAGTCATCAACATCAGGGCATGTTGTCTTTTTTTCTCCTAACTTTTAACCTAAACCAAATGACATAGAGAAATGTTCTGTTGATTTCACGTTGAATTCACAATTATTTTTTACATTTTAGTCATTTTAGCAGATGCTCTTATCCAGAGCGACTTACAGTTAGCGCATACATTATTTTATCGAACCCACAACCCTGGCGTTGCAAACGCCATGCTCTACCAACTGAGCTACAATAGTTGACAACTCAACCAAATGTAAATCAAAATAAGACGTTGAACTGATCTCTGTGCCCAGTGGGATGTGACATCAGAGCTCAGCATGTGGGAGAAGTCTGAGCTCAGAGATGATAGACAGTTTCCCACTAGTAATTACCATCTGGAGGGGCGTACATACGGTCTCCCCCAGAGCATCTCTCTCAAAGATATTAGTGGACGCACAGTCCAGAAGTTTCTTAATGCAACCTGCACTGTTCTCTTTGGCGGCAAAGAAGAGAGGGACGTCGTTTGTTCTATGGGAGAGAGAGTGTGTTTGCAAGTTAGAAATCTAATGCTGCGTTCAGAACATCAAGTGGATTTGCTGATATTTACGAGATGTTCTGAACGCAGCATTAGATTTCTAACTTGCAAACACACTCTCTCTCCCATAGAACAAACGACGTCCCTCTCTTCTTTGCCGCCAAAGAGAACAGTGCAGGTTGCATTAAGAAACTTCTGGACTGTGCGTCCACTAATATCTTTGAGAGAGATGCTCTGGGGGAGACCGCGCTGCATGTGGCAGTTATGAATGATAACATGGAAGCTGCTGTAGCTCTGATGGACGGAGCACCTGAACTCATCAATGAGCCCATGACCTCTGACCTCTTCCTTGGTACACACTCTCACACACAATGAACAAACACACACTATAACATCATAAAACTCACATAGATATTCAATCACGCAATCATACATTCTCTCTCTCTTACTCGCTCTCAATCAGGCATGACACCTCTCCACGTTGCCATGGTGAATCAGAACATTAACCTGGTCCGCAGTCTGATTGGTCGAGGGGCGGATGTGGCCACGCCCAGAGTCACAGGCCTGTACTTCAGGAAGAGAAGAGGCGGGCTGCTCTACTATGGTAAAATGATTATTTGTGGTCTGTAAGGAGAAAATAAATGCATTTTGGGAAATGTGGTTGTTTGATGCCGTTTGCTTTACTTTAGGTGAGCACATCCTGGCATTTGCGGCCTGTGTGGGGAATCAGGACATCATCTCCATGGTGATCAACGCAGGAGCCAGCACCAGGGCCCAGGACTCCAATGGTATGAAACACTTCTCTTTCTTCTCCTCGTCCTCCTCCTCTTCTCTCTTCTCCTTTTTTCAGCAGTTGAATATCTCCCTCTCTCCCCCCTAGGTAACACAGTGCTCCACATCCTGGTCCTGCAGCCCAATAAGACTATAGCATGCATGAAATTGGATCTGCTGTTGGCACGCGACGTTGAGCTGGACCAGGCTGTGCCACTGGACATGGTGACCAACTACCGTGGCTTAACGCCCTTCAAACTGGCTGCCAAGGAGGGCAACCTTGTGGTGAGGAAGGATAGGGGGATATAAAGAGAGGGACAGTGGGGAACATGGGAGCAGTAAAACTATATATAAATACTGTCTCTCTCAGGCATTCCAGCACCTGGTCAATCGGAGGCGAGTCGTCCAATGGAACCTTGGACCGCTGTCCTCTAACCTCTATGACCTCACAGAGATCGACTCCTGGGCCGACAACCTCTCTGTGCTGGAGCTCATCGTGGGCAGCCAGAAGAGAGAGGTACAGTACAGTACAGTACACAAACATGATACAGTGTAATATACACTATAGGGAAACTGATGATGATGATGATCTCCTCCCTCAGGCAAGGAGGATCCTGGAAGTGACTCCTGTTAGGCAGTTGGTCAGTCTCAAGTGGAACCTCTATGGAAAACACTACTTTAGGTAACAACACATACAGTGATCATGTTCTGATGTGTTTGAGATTCTGTCATTTGTTTATTTCTAATGTTGTTTTAACATTGTTATTGTGTTGTGTACAGGTTGTTGCTGCTGCTGTACGTCCTGTACATTGGGATCTTCACTCTGTGTTGTGTGTGTCGTCCTCTAAAGGACGCTCCAGAGAATTACACTGTATCTGACATGGACAAAACCATCCGCGTGCAGAAAACTCTGAAGGTGGGGGAGACATGAAGGCCCCTTCATATGACAGCCTGTGTGCAAATCTCAATCAAAGGTGTTCATATTAACCCTTTGTGATCCACGTGTCATGTTCTCTGTCCCTGTAGGAGAGTTATGTGACCTATGGGGACAACTTGCGTCTGGCAGGAGAGATGATCAGTGTCCTGGGTGCCCTGGTTATTCTGCTACTGGAGGTAAAATATACATCACCCAATAGTTTTAAATTTCACTTATATTTACACTGTAGATTAGATCAGATTATTGGCTGTCAATATAATCTGTGTTATTCCCAATCCCTAAAATCCCAGATATGCTGAGAGTGGGGGCCAAGCATTACTTTGGACAGACGGCCCTGGGGGGACCCTTTCATGTCATTCTGTACGTCAACCTTGGTGCCTTTGTATCATTTATTACCTGCCTAGTGATGTTATTATTATGTCATGTCTATGTAGCATTTATAACCTGTGTAATAACCTGTGTGTTTCCTCCACAGTATTGCCTATGCGATCCTGGTGGTGCTGCTGTGTGTGTTCAGGGTCAGTGGGGTGCAGGGGGAGGCAGTTGTCATGGCTGTGTGTCTGGTGTTGGGCTGGAGTAACGTCATGTTCTTCGCCCGAGGCTTTCAGATGCTGGGGCCTTATGTCATCATGATACAGAAGGTATGTAAGGGCAGCAGACACACACACACACACACACACACAAGCATTTGCATGACGTTACTGTAGAATGTACTGTTTTGCTGTTTTGATTCCCATATTAAACTGTTGTGGCGTTTTGTCTAATTTCCTCCTAGATTATATTTGGAGACCTACCAAGTTCATGTGGCTGAGCTTCATCATGCTCATGGGGTTTTCCACCTGTAAGTACATTCTGTTTAAGAGAAACTCAAAAACCATATTAATAGTACAAATATATTAAAGCAAATAGAATTCCTATTTTTATTTGCCAGTTATTCTCTTTCCCTCTCTCTCAGCCCTGTGGATGGTGTACATGACTCAGGACCCAGACTCTCTGCCTGCGTACCACTCCTTCCCCATCACTCTGTTCTCTCTGTTTGAGCTGAGTGTGGGTCTGATAGACCTGCCAGTGGACAACACCATCATAACACCCCCTATTGTCCATGTGCTGCACTGCACCTTCTCTGTGGTCGCCCACTTACTGCTGCTCAACCTGCTCACAGCCATGATGAGTGATACACAATGGAGAGTAGCCCAGGAGAGGGACGAGCTCTGGAGGACACAGGTGTGCCACACACACACATTTTGACACACACACATGCACACACACACTCAGGAACACACACACACATAGTCTCTCCTACATACGCCATACAAATAGCTTAAAACCATGATTAGAGTGTATACAGCATCCCAATCAGTGCCATGTTAATGATCGTTATGTCCTCTGTCCCTGCTCACTGTGTGTAGGTGGTGGTCACTACCCTGATGTTGGAGAGGAGGTTGCCCCGCTGCCTGTGGCCCCGGCTGGGGGTATGTGGCCTGCTCTACGGCCTGGGGGAGCGGTGGTACCTCCGGTAAGACAACAACACTCCTATTACTGTACTCTCTGTTTTAGGTGTGGTGGTGTTAACAGTGTTTCCCCATCCCCATCATATACAGGCTTTATATTATAATGACTCTCATACTCTGTCTCCGTTGCAGGGTTGAGGATCGCAAAGACCCACTGGTGCAAAAGATGCGTCGCTACATCCAAGCCTTCTCTACGGATGAGGACCAGAGCAAGGAGCGGGAGGAGGCGGAGAAAGGACCTGGAAACAGGAAGTCTCTGGCATTCTGGCAGATGATTCGCCACAGCGCTCTGGGTTTAGACATGGAACAGGAAGAGCCTGAGGATGACCTGGAAGTAAGATAGGGCTGAGGTTTAAGACAGCAAAACAGTTCATTATATTGTTATTATATAATATATGTGTGATGCAATCATGAATGCAGAGGCGTCATGCCCATAGGGGGCACAAGGGCAGGTGCCCCCGCCCTCATATACTCCCTAGTAAGTGGTTCCTTCCTAGGTGCACCACTGAGCAAAGATATGTGTGAAGACAGTATCATGAGTGGAGGAGGAGAGAGAATGTCGAGTGACACATAGCATTTCATTTGATTTTAGCTGCCGGTGATGGGCGGGACTGTTTGTAAATTAATTTGATCAAGCTATGTTGATTCCTTCTTGATGAATAAATAAAACGAGCAATAAAGAAGTGCACCTTCAGAGGAGATGCTGATGACACTGACGAAGGCCGAAACGTTTGTCTATCTACCGACCCGTGAATTTAAAAAATACTAAAATTAAACCTTGAATGTCTTTTTTGAGTGCGGACCAGCTAAACAATAAGGAATTCTATTACATTATGCTACCCGCACCAGTTCTGAGTGCAGTGGCTGTTGCGGTGACCGTATTACTGCCACACCTGTGGTCACGAGTCATGAAAGCAGTCAAATTCCACGTGACCGTTTAGTCACAGTAATTAGGCTTCTCCGAGCTCTGGTGCTGCTGATAGTCATTAGTAGCCTACCAAACTTGCTAACTGCCTGGTACTCAGCACTCTATTGTCCCTCTAATCACTCTGACATCAATGCAAATATAATCTAAAATCTAATCAAACACTTAATGAGAGCCCATGATCTCATGTGGCGCAACATTTCTATAGGTTATGCAATTGTGCAAGAAAACAGAGTGATGGCCTCTATTAAAAAGAGGAGGATCCCATCAGCTTTCTATTGGCTAGGCCTACTATATTTATTTCACAACTTTCCTAATATTAAGCACATTGCTTAATATTGCATTATCTTTACAACAGGAGTATAGCCTACCTGGCTGGCATGAAAATGAACCACGGGAAAAGCGTCCTCCATTCGTGCATAGATTACATGTATTTTTTCCGTTGCCCTGTTTCGAGACAGGTGCATGATAATGGTCCATCCTAAATCAAAACAAATTTCACATATGATAGGCTAATTATTTAGTATATGTAAAGACAAGATTATAATCAAGAATAGTCTGATGGGTGACAATATTAGCCTATCACTTAAGTCCCCATTATATATATTATCACTTGTGAATGATGCCCAGCATAAGGCAAGAAACAAAGCCTTTTTTTTGCAACTTTTTCAAATCATAGTCGCACACCTCATGTAGCCTAGCCCATAGGCCTATATGTTTTGATAAGGTTTGTATCACAACTAAATAATAAAAGCATTACATGCATAATCGCATTTGCGGTCACTTTTGATAATGGTGTTTTCACACTAATGGAACATTTGTGCTTATAGCCTACTGCCATGTGCGCATTGCTGCACTTATAATGTGAAGAAATAGCCTAATAGTTTATCAACATTTAAAGCTAAACGTTCTGATCTGTTGCGTCAGCCACAATTGTCAAATTGTGAATGAGAGACTGATAAAGTGAGTACAGCCTGCGCCTGCGCCAAAAAAACATTTAAATGTCTTGGAATGGCCCAGTCAAAGCCCAGACCTCAATCCAATTGAGAATCTGTGATATGACTTAAAGATTGCTGTACACCAGCGGAACCCATCCAACTTGAATGAGCTGGAGCAGTTTTGCCTTGAAGAATGGGCAAAAATCCCAGTGGCTAGATGTGCCAAGCTTATAGAGACATACCCAAGAGACTTGCAGCTGTAATTGCTGCAAAAGGTGGCTCTACAAAGTATTGACTTTGGGGGGGTGAATAGTTATGCACGCTCAAGTTTTCTGTTTGTTTTTGTCTTATTTCTTGTTTGTTTCACAAATGTTTTTATTTTGCATCTTCAAAGTGTTAGGCATGTTGTGCAAATCAAATGATACAAACCCCAAAAAAATCCATTTTTAATTCCAGGTTGTAAGGCAACAAAATAGGAAAAATGCCAACGAGGTGAATACTTTCGCAAGCCACTATACACCAGCGGAACCCATCCAATTTGAAGGAGCTGGAGCAGTTTTGCATTGAAGAATGGGCAATAATCCCAGTGGCTAGATGTGCCAAGCTTATAGAGACAAACCCCAAGAGACTTGCAAAATGTAGATATTCCAAAGGTCTGCATCAGTGGCTTGTAGGCAATGTGTGGAAGCCAGGAGATGCTAAATGTGTTTATGTTAATTAACGTCAATTTCAGGCTATCAATTAAGTTAGAATGGCTTGTCTAACTAGCTTAGCTGGCATGCCAACTGGCAAGGTTGCTAGACTTTAGAAAATACAAACATTGCTTTAATTCTTGTGTTATGATACTATATACACCAAAAAAGAATATTGACACCCCTTCAAATTAGTGGATTTGGCTATATCAGCCACACCCGTTGCTGACAGGTTTATAAAATCGAGCACACAGCCATGCAATCTCCATAGACACAAATTGGCAGTAGAATGGCCTGTTCTGAAGAGCTCAGTGACTTTGAATGTGGCACCGTCATAGGATTCCACCTTTCCAACAAGTCAGTTCATAATTTCTGTCCTGCTAGAGCTGCCCTGGTCAACTGTAAGTGGTGTTATTGTGAAGTGGAAACGTGGTAGGCCACACAAGCTCACAGAATGCCCCCGTGCACAAAGCGAGGTTCATACAGAAATGGTTTGTCGTATAGTATAGTAATGCCCCTGATTTTGGAATGAGATGTTCGACGAGCAGGTGTCCACATACTTTTGGTAATGTAGTGTTCCAGTGTAGCAGTTGTACTAAACTCCCAAGGCATAAAAGTTCTTAAAGAATCAATGTGCATCATTAATTAAAATAACAATTGAACAGGTAAAGGAGGGGGGCTGACCATCCACCCTGCATCCTCACGTACTTCTTACCCCCTCTAAAATAATGGGTGCATGACACCCCTGCATGAGTGTATGCAGTAATATATGTCGAAAACAAAATATTTTATTGTAGTAGCTATTGTATATAGGTAAGACTGGGTTGAAATGTAGACTAGATTCATTTTCAATTTTCTTGGATCATGTAAGTTACTTTATCAGTCCAAGTTAAGCACACAAACACTTTTTATTAAAGATTTGACTAGACAGTATATTAACTGATTCTTTATTACAGGAACAAATTATATAAAACGTTTTTTCCTTTCAGGATTGTAAATCAGAACATAAAACCTAATGATTGGTTAATGCACATAATAATGTAGATCATTATTACATTCAAAGTCATAAAAAAAACATATAGAAACATCTCACCAAAACAAGCAAATAAGTGCAATATATAGTGTTAATCTTTAACATTAGTGCAAATTCTAACTGAAACTGCCAGGCTGACTTGATTCTTCTTCTTAAGGCATAACTAACTGTAATGTGATTACATTTACCATCATTGGTCATACCTGGATGTCTAATTAATTAATTATAACATAGATGTATGTCATAAAGTGTATAATCAAGGTGTAAAAGGCTATTGATAGAGATGTGTAATCATGGTATAAAAGGCTATGGAATAGGAGTGAATGATAGATGGAAGTCTAAAGAGAAGCCGTATTGCCAGTTTCTTAGTTGGCATATGGCAGTAGCCACCAACCCTGCTGAGCTACATGATGTACAACACTTAAATGATTCAGCTAATCAAGGTGATTCATTGACTAGGTAAATCATGTGTCTTACTGGTGGGCTGGAACAAAAGCCTGTATATCATATAGCGCTCCAGGACCAGGGTTGGTGACTGCTGGCAGATGGTGTAGTCTGTCCTTTAGCGCCCCCTCTGGCAGATGTAGAAGCTGTACTGGTCACATGATGACGAGCTCCAGCTTCTCTCAGGAGGATCCCTTCCTGTCAGTAACCCACAATCCCCTTGTCTGTTGGATCCTGACCAGTAACTACCAATGAGAGGAAAGGGAACAGCTCAGTACTGTCCATACTAAAACATTACATTTGCTTTCATCATCGGTTGTCTCACCTCTGTGTCAGTGCAGTGTTGTTGACCCAAACCCAGTTCCTGGTTCTCTGTCTCAGACCAATCCAGTACATCAGGTTCCCCTTCTCCGTCAGAAAGGTCTGGGACAATGATTTGTTTTTACACAGTTTTTATTGGACTATTAGTATCCTTAGTCAATCTTACAGTTATGTATGATTGTCAATCAATCACTGTTGCTTTCCTATCATCATTGTATGGTCACTGTTATACAAAGAGAAACAAGCGGTAGAAAAGAGTGACAGTTGTAGTAGACCCACCTGCACTGTTTTGTTTGTTATGACGGCCAGATCTGCCCCTCTCTTCTTACACTCGTCCCTGCTCTCGTCCCAGTTCAATCTGTCTCTGGAGAGGAAGTAGCAGGAGCTCTCAAAGTGCAGCCAGCCTTTACCACACGTATGGCAGCCAGGGACTGGAGGAAAGGAGGGAAATTACTCTTAAAGTACAACATGTAGTTCAGTTAATAAATGTAGGTTAAATAATGAGTTATTAGCATGGTATAAAGTCTAAGAGAAAACATTGTAGTGGTACAATACATCTCAAAGCATTAGATTGATACATTGACAATATTTAGAGAGATATAGTTTAATAGGCTACATTAGACTAACACACTACAGTAGTGGACTCACCCTGGCTCTGTTGCTGGAAGTATTGTGCTTGGCATGTCTGCAGGCTGCACACCTCAGTGGACTGGAACCGCTCCTCTTTAGCCTCAATCCCTTTTTCATTCACACTCCCCTCCTCTTTAGCCTCAATCCCTTTTTCAGTCCCATGACAGACCAGAGGCTGGGATGGAACTAGAGAATAATGAAGAATGAAAGAAAGCAAGTATAAGAGAATGGTGTCATATTACACATTTGTTTAGTTATTTCTTGCTTAGAAGGCTATCTAACCCAACATGCTGGATATTCTGTTTCTAAATTACTATTCTAGAATAGAATGTCTATGATACTCACATTTGACACAGAGGATGATGATGACGAGCAGTAGAACCAGACAGATGATGGACAGTAGTAAGCACACTGCGCGGTACAGACCCACGTTCCCCAGGACCTGCAGGTCTAGACAAGGAAAGAATAGTCTTAAGGGCCATAACGATAACAACGCTTCCCACAGTTGTGTCAAGTTCGCTGGATGTCCTTTGGGCGCTGGACCATTCTTGATACACACAGGAAAGAGTTGAGCATGAAAAACCCAGCAGCGTTTCAGTTGTAGACACACTCAAACTGGGGCGCCTGGCACCTACCACCATCCCCCGTTCAAAGGCACTTCAATATTTTGTCTTGCCCATTCACCCTCTGAATGGCACACATACAATCCATGTCTCAGTTGTATCAAGGCTTAAAACTCCTTCTGAGCTGACAGCCGTTTTGCACTGTTTTGCTATGGTTTTAGTCATCAATCTAGCAAGAGGGCAATATTTTATCAATGTAGTAGTGCCCCCCTAGAAAGCTATGACCTTTGGCTTTCACCTGGAATTGTTTATTTATGTCTGAGAAAAAAACACTTTTCAACCCATATGATCTAGTACACAATACAAGTATAATAAAACATATACAAATATGATAATATGATTTTTTTAAATTGTGAATGAATAAGCCTTTTCATACTTTATAATATGTCCATATATAGTTATAATGTTAAAGGAACATCTACCCAAAATATTTCACCTTCTTTATTACTTTACCAAACATATCATGACATGAGTGATAGTCCAAATCTGTTAGATTTGTGAACGTCTAAATCAACATTTGGGCCATTTAAACCGTGTGCGTCCCTCCTACAGACAAGGGGACAAGGGCTATGTAAAGGGCTCGATTTTGTCATTCTGCGCATATGCAATGTGTCTGCCTCCGACGTAAAATGTTTGACTTCCACACAAAATTACTTCTTTACTTATTTTAGGTTGAAGGAAGTGTGTACGTCACATTCTTTATCGTAGAGCTATGAATGTTATGTATTTAGTTCCGCCGGCTCGAGACAAATTCAGCGATTGCTTTGCCATGTCTGTGCCATGAAGCAGTCACGCTGGATAAATGTTTTTCTAAGGACCGCCCCTTTGACCTAACGTTGCAGTGAAGTGATATAAATTGATGTAATGATGCAGCCGACCACCAGAGGGAGGCAAATACACGTTTATTCGACAGAGGACGTTGACATGGTCCTAGGAAGGTCTGGATGGCTGTCAATAAATTACGTCATGTTAACATATACATATTTTTTAAGTAATTCTAGTGCCCGATTTCGGGGACTGTCAGCTTAAGAGCTTTTAACCTGTCGGAAAATATGGCCTTCTTATACTGATATGCGCTGTTTGTCTTTGATCATCATTCTCCCAAATCCTCCTATATCAGGCACATTTATTGTGCGCTCTTCTCTCCTCTGAGCAGCCTAAACCAGCTAGAACCAAGAACCCTCCAATATAACGTATTTTTGATTGGTTGTCAATGTTTTATCGTCGCTCTGAAAGTGATCCAAACGATAGATGGATGTCGTTATCGTTCTCCACTATTTTTGTAGTTATCGTTGTAGTGTGAATGCTCCTGTTCACTAGAATTATAACTATTTAAATTGTTTGATGTTAAAGTTCGTTATAGGTATCGTTCTTGGTGTGGACGGCCCTTTGTTATATAGCAATCACTACGAGCAACAATGGAAATTCTGCCTACCTTTCTCTTGCTGTTCCTTCACTTCAACCGATAACTTTGCGTTTGCCTCATCTGGTAATTTGGCATTTCCTCCACTTCCTACAATCCGGCAAAATTTGATATACATTGCTGCTGTTCCTGACCCACACTCTGCGACTGTAAAGTACTCTGAAGGCTGAATGCGCAGTGGTTTTTAAAAACCTCCCTCTCCGTCTCTATAGCAACGTGCCCTTTTTAGATTTATAATTAATTCCTGTAACACAATACTCAGTCTGTCCCAAAATCCTTTGGCTGCTGCTGCTACTCTCTGTCTCTCTATCTCTGCGTGTGTGATAGAGACAGAGTTCTGAATAACTGTCTGGAGAGATATCTAGTCCTTGGAGAAATGTCCATTCAGCCCTGCTGTGTTTTTCAACAACAGATTGGGCTTCTGCTTGGAGGTCTGTTATTGTCATGTCTCAACCTTGATTGTGAGACAGACAAACAGGTCCATTCCCGTCAGATGACTTTCATTATGTTACAAGCTAGATAATATTCTCCCCTAAAACTAGACATTTTCACCCCATTATTTCATGTTTCCATGTCAGAAATATAGAAATCCCGTTATATGGACATTTTGGAACATTGACATTCTGTTTTTGTTATAACAACCTCACCTGTTCTGTCTCTGGCAGAGGGCTGGCCAGGAGAAGCTTCAGCAAAAATGTCCTCCAATGGATTATTCAGTTTGGAGTAGACTGTAGATTCAGCTTCCTTGACTGACAGACAGGCAGACACACATATAGGTTAGGTGGAAGCTTAGGACAAAATTAATCTTCTCAGAACACAACAAAAAATAGCATATAGCTTAAGACGTTTTCTTAAAGGATGGAACCTACAGTAAGAGAAATTAAAATATGCTGATGTATTCCGAGGAAAGTGTGCAGATTTACCCCATTATTTCATGTTTCCATGTCAGAAATATAAAAATCTTGTTATATGGACATTTTGGAACATTTACATTCTGTTTTTGTAATAACAACCTCACCTCACCTATAATGTGCCTTACAAGAATTGGCAATTAATGACCTACTCAACAGTCCAGATATGCAGATGCAAACTGCAAGCTGCACACCACACACAACATTAATAGTAGGCTAGACCAAGGAAATGTGTCCGTAATCAAAATTCAGAACTGGGAAAACTATACTTACACTGTAGCGCTGACCGCTATGTTTCTCTCTCTCACACACACTCTTTCAGTCTCTCTATTCCTCTTTTTCCTCTATTCTTCCTCTCTTGCGTATTAAAAGTATAAATAATGTTTATTACTTTAATAGGACATTTTTAGACCTCCGTTTATTTAGGATTAGTTCAGACATATATAATAATAATGTAATAATCTTATAATAATAATAATCTTTGGGGTTTAGGCCAGGTATCTGTAAAGCACTTTGTGACATCTGCTTATGTAAAAATGGATTTATAAAATATATTTAATTGATTACATTTGATTAATAATATAATAACAGTGCTGTAGCCACCTGTGCCTGTTCTGTCTCTGGCAGAGGGATGGCCAGGAGAAGCTTCAGCATAAATGTCCTCCGATGGATTATTCAGTTTGGAGTAGACTGTAGATTCAGCTTCCTCGACTGACAGACAGGCAGACACACATATAGGTTATGTGGAAGCTTAGGACCAAATTAATCTTCTCAGAACATAACACAAAATACCATATAGCTTAAGATGTTTTATTAAAAGGATTGAACCTACAGTAAGAGAAATGAAAATATGCTGATGTATTCTGAGGAAAGTGGTGCACATTTACCCCATTAGCCCCAAGTTTGGTGATGAAGATGTTCTCTTTCTTTACCTGAGGTTTCCAGCATTCTCTGACCCTCGTCCACTTCCACCACTCTTTCCTCCTCTCTGGGGATTTTTTGCATCTCCATGATTCTCGTTTTCTGTCTGGGTCTCTAACTTTCTATTTCCCTGGAAAGCCTATAAGCCTGTTCAGCAAAATCTCCAGAAAGTTACTTGTGTATTAAGTCTCCCACACATAAAACAAATAGATATATTTAAATTCTCTCCCTTAGTCTCTGTAGCTAGTGTCACTTGAATAGAAAATAAACAATGTAGAAAGTGATCCCTCCTGTCATTTACAAGTTACACTTCCTCAATGATTTTCTTTGTCTCACTCACTCTTTTTTTGAGAGAAGTTTCGTCATTCCCACTCACCATTACTGAGTGTCAGCAATTTATTTGAGTTCGGACATTTACGGGAAATAAGATGGACAAAATTAATTGTACGGTATATCCAAATGTAACATCTTAAAACTTCTGCAAAAGACAAATAAATGTCTTACATTCACAACTTTTAAAAATAGAGGATGAGATGGGGACAGTTTGTGATGTGACAATATGTAAATCTAGGATAGGGTTTTTAGGCCCTGGAAAATAATTCACAATCATATAATGAGTGTGATGTCCTTTCAGATCAGTGACCAATGGTCATAAGAGAAAGGAGTTAAGGAAAGGAAGCTATCTAACATCAAGGTACACAAGACCATGATGACATAACAACAACAGCATGTGCACCGTAGAATGGATCAGATACACAAAAGCAAACTCGTCAGGGAGAGTCAGATTGGCTACTGTATGATGTCTTGCATGGAGCCCCAGGCCGAGGGAGATTGACAGTTCTTTTGTGTTTCTTCCATTTGCGAATAATCGCACCAACTGTTGTCACCTTCTCACCAAGCTGCTTGGCGATGGTCTTGTAGCCCATTCCAGCCTTGTGTAGGTCTACAATCTTGTCCCTGACATCCTTGGAGAGCTCTTTGGTCTTGGCCATGGTGGAGAGTTTGGAATCTGATTGATTGATTGCTTCTGTGGACAGGTGTCTTTTATACAGGTAACAAACTGAGATTAGGAGCACTCCCTTTAAGAGTGTGCTCCTAATCTCAGCTCGTTACCTGTATAAAAGACACCTGGGAGCCAGAAATCTTTCTGATTGAGAGGGGGTCAAATACTTATTTCCCTCATTAAAATGCAAATCAATTTATAACATTTTTGACATGCGTTTTTCTGGATTTGTTGTTGTTATTCTGTCTCTCACTGTTCAAATAAACCTACCATAAAAAGTATAGACTGATCATTTGTCAGTGGGCAAACGTACAAAATCAGCAGGGGATCAAATACTTTTTTCCCTCATTGTAAATTATCGACACAGCTTGTTTACAAACATCATGTGATAGCCAAGGTAACGCTAACTAAAATGTATGATCATGATAGCTACAGGTTGAAATTGAATTATGCATAGCCTTGTTTCTATAACAGGCAACTACTGTAGCCTACTGTTGTGGTTTTTCAGACAATGGCAAGGTGGCCACGTCATTATTTACAGTTTTGGGCTAGATCAGCTGAGTAGAAGGAAGTGCTAGCTAGTTTATCTTGCTGGATGAAAAAGGCATTGACATGGCATCCAAAAGAGAGCCAATACCTGCCAACAAATCGATCAAAGCCAATGATCTCATTTTGTAGTTATCGTTGTAGTGTGAACGCTCCTGTTCACTTGAATTAGAACGATTTGAATTGTTTTATGTTATAGTTCGTTATAGGTATCGTTCTTGGTGTGGACGGCCCTGGCTTTGTTATATAGCCTTATCTGGCATCATCAGACATTTTTATAAGCAATCACTAGGAGCAACAATTGAAATCCTGCCTACCTTTCTCTTGCTGTTCCTTCACTTCAACCGATAACTTTGTGTTTGCCTCATCTGGAAATTTGGCATACCCTCCACTTCCTACAATACGGCAAAATGTGATATACATTGCTGCTGTTCCTGACCGACACTCTGCGACTGTAAAGTACTCTGAAGGCTGAATGCGCTGTGGTTGAAAATAAATCCCTCTCTGTCTCTATAACAAGGTTCCCTTTTTAGATTTATAATTAATTACTGTAACACAATACTCAGTCTGTCCCAAAATCATTTTGGCTGCTGCTGCTACTCTCTATCTCTCTATCTCTGCGTGTGTGATAGAGACAGAGTTCTGAATAACTGTCTGGAGAGATATCTAGTCCTTGGGGAGATGTCAATTCAGCCTTGCTGTGTTTTTCAACAACAGATTGGGCTTCTGCTTGGAGGTCTGTTATTGTCATGTCTCAGCCTTGATTGTGAGACAGACAAACAGGTCCATTCCCATCAGATGACTTTAATTATGTTACAAGCTAGATAATATTCTCCCCTAAAACTAGACATTTTCACCCCATTATTTCATGTTTCCATGTCAGAAGTATAGAAATCCTGTTATATGGACATTTTGGAACATTAACATTCTGTTTTCGCTATAACAACCTCACCTCACCTATAACGTGCCTTACAAGAGTTGGCAATTAATGACCTACTCAACTGTCCAGACATGCAGATGCAAACTGCAAGCTGCACACCACACACAACATTAATAGTAGGCTAGACCAAGGAAATGTGTCCGTAATCAAAATTCGGAACTGGGAAAACTATACTTACACTGTAGCGCTGACCGCTATGTTTCTCTCTCTCACACACACAATCTTTGGGGTTTAGGCCAGGTATCTGTAAAGCACTTTGTAACATCTGCTTATGTAAAAAGGGATTTATAAAATATATTTAATTGATTACATTTGATTAATAATATAATAACAGTGCTGTAGCCACCTGTGCCTGTTCTGTCTCTGGCAGAGGGCTGGCCAGGAGAAGCTTCAGCATAAATGTCCTCCAATGGATTATTCCGTTTGGAGTAGACTGTAGATTCAGCTTCCTCGATTGACAGACAGGCAGACACACATATAGGTTATGTGGAAGCTTTGGACCCAATTAATCTTCTCAGAACATAACACAAAATACCATATAGCCTAAGACGTTTTTTAAAGGATTGAACCTACAGTAAGAGAAATGAAAATATGCTGATGTATTCTGAGGAAAGTGTTGCAAATGTACCCTATTAGCTCAAGTTTGGTAATGAAGATGTTCTCTTTCTTTAACTGAGGTCTCCAGCATTCTCTGACCCTCATCCATTTCCACCACTCTTTCCTCCTCTCCAGGGATTTCTTGCATCTCCATGATTCTCGTTTTCTGTCTGGGTCTCTAACTTTAAAAAGCCTATAAGCCTGTTCAGCAAAATCTCCAGAAAGTCACTTGTGTAGCAAGTCTCCCACACACAAACCAAATATATCTATTTAAATTATCTCCCTTAGTCTCTGTAGCTAGTGTCACTTGAATAGAAAATAAACAATGTACAAAGTGATCCCTCCTGTCATTTACAAGTTATACTTCCTCACTGATTTATCTTTGGCTCACTCACTCTTTTTTATAAGAGACGTTTCATCATTCCCACTCGCCATTACTGAGTGTCAGCAATTTATTTGAGATGGGACATTTAGGGGAAATAAGATTGACAAAATTAATTGTACGGTATATCCAAATGTAACATCTTAGAACTTCTGCAAAAGAAAAATAAATGTCTTACATTCACAACTTTTAAAAATAGAGGATGAGATGGGGACAGTTTGTGATGTGACAATACTTAAATCTGCCCCCTCCCCCTCCCACACACAACCTTGCCTGAATAAAAAGGTTTAAAAAATGACAAACTGCAGAACTAGAAAACCATGCATTTTGGATTTTATTTTCCACAAAAACTCCATGATATTAATTTACAAAAAATAATAATATTTGCATTAAATACAGATGACTGGCTGAGAAAGAAAGATGGAAATCAAGAGCTTTCCCCTTAACACTCTTCTTTCACATCTGAACTCAAATCTCTTTTTCACTCCCACTCTTTCCAATTCCCCCCTTATTTTTCAAATTCAGAATGCCTTACCATGGTTGAGAGGATACTGACACACAATATGATCACCCCAAAAATACTGACAAAACTTATACAAACCCTCCCCACCAACTCTCCTCCCCACAGCCATCTCCTAAACACTTAGAATAATAGTGGTGAAACATTACAAAGAGCTCTCTCCCATATCCTCTCTTCATCTCCTGTCTCTCTCTCTCTCTCTCTCGCTTTCCTCCTTTTTGTCCCTTCTCAGGCACCGTAGACGCTCTCATTACTGTAGGTCATGTATAGGAACAGGTCCTCTTCATGGTGCTCCTGTGAGGGACCGGGTAGGACAGGGACAGAAATAAGGATTTAAAATGGCCAAAGCAGAACTGTTGATAATAACTGAAGTATGTACATTGATTAAAACATTTTATTTTAATTGTATTTGTTTATAACATAGGCAAAACCCGCTCAGCACAATCTCAATGTAATGGAGTTATGTCATGTCACTGACAGTGAGAGAAACCCTGGCATCTGGCGTTAGGGGGTCATGGGGGTTGGATAAAAGGTTGCGTCGGTGTGAGTGTGTGTTTACCTCATAGACAGCAGAGAGAGGAGAACTGGATGGGGGAAGGGAGTTGTTGACGAAAAAGAAGAGAGCTTCCTCAGGTCTCATAGACACACGCTGTCGGATCAGGAAGCACAGTTGACCCACTGAGAGAGAAAAAGAGAGAGAGCGAGATGGTCAGACAGGGACTTACAGAACAAAACTAACACATTATCTAGACTTTCATTTGAAAAGAAGAGGAAGAGTGGCGCAATAGTGGAGGGAAGGGAGAGAGGGAAGGGAGAGAGGGAAGGGAAGAGGGTGAGAACAAGGTCATGAGTTGGGAGAGAGGAAATCATTGTGAGAAAGAGAGACATCTCATCAGTTTCACCTGTGAGGTCAGAGGGCACGAGGTACTTCTTCTTGTCCAAGTCAGGAGCTCTCGACCTGGCAGCCCTCTCCACGATGATCTGGTTTAGGATGGAACACAGAACTTAGTCAGTAATTACACACTGCACCATCATGTCCCATTCAACTGGAGCCAAGAAACTTAGCATGCAAGGCTAACATCCATGTATTAAACCCTATCTGACCTTAATAACACCTTACTAGCTTCCTTTCCCTTCATCCTATGCCAGGATCACTTACCAGCTGATAAAAGGGATGGATAGGGTTTTTAGGCCCTGGAAATTAATTCACAATCATATAATGAGTGTGATGTCCTTTCAGATTAGTGGCCAATGGTCATAAGAGAAAGGAGTTAAGGAAAGGAAGCCATCTAACACTAGTGGTAGTTATTCTGTTGACACTTACCGGTATCTTGTCGGGATGCTTGGCTCGCACCCTCTCACCCTCTGCCCTCCTCACCTCCAGTGGTACAGAGCGCTGGTACTGACTGTCCATCTACAGAGACACACAGGGACGGGTCAACAGTGGTCAACATGTGATAATACATCATATATGGATGCACTGTAATTATTGTAACATCACTGTATCTGTATATTGTTGTTACTTGCAGTTGAGCATATAATAATGCAAGACAAAATATGTTAACTGACGTTCTTCAAACGACTTCTATTCTTATGTGTATAGTCAATTTAAAACTAAAATATAGCCTAACCAGTTCTGGCTGTATGTGAAGCCTGGAGCCACTTATCAGCTGTAAATACCACCCTGTCCTGATATCAAGGTACACAAGACCATGATGACATAACAACAACAGCATGTGCACCGTAGATGGATCAGGTACACAAGACCATGATGACATAACAACAACAGCATGTGCACCGTAGATGGATCAGGTACACAAGACCATGATGACATAACAACAACAGCATGTGCACCGTAGATGGATCAGGTACACAAGACCATGATGACATAACAACAACAGCATGTGCACCGTAGATGGATCAGGTACACAAGACCATGATGACATAACAACAACAGCATGTGCACCGTAGATGGATCAGGTACACAAAAGCAAACTGGTCAGGGAGAGTCAGATTGGCTACTGTATGTTGTCTTGACAACTCAATCATTTGAAATCATGTATTGTATGTAGAGTGGTCTACAATGTTTATAAGGTTTTTTTTCTTTAAACTTTATAAATGTGATATGCATATATAATATTATATTTGCACTTGTTTGTAAACTAAATATTGAGATTATATATGAAAATGTACAACATAGCCTACATTAGGTGAACACACTGGCTTGCTTTCTAATGGATGCATAAATTAGCGATACATCTTATTTAATATACAAACATCATGTGATAGCCAAGGTAACGCTAGCTAAAATGTATGATCATAATAGCAACAGGTTCAAGTTTGATTCTGAATAGCCCTGTTTATATCACAGCCAACTACTGTAGCCTACTGTTGTGGTTTTTCAGACATGGCAAGGTGACCACGTCATTATTTACAGTTTTGGGTTTGGTCAGCTGAGTAGGCTAACGTTGACGTTAGCTAGCTACAGTAGCTAGCTTATGTTGCAAGCGGGTGTTATGGCTAATCCTTATTGCTGGATAAAAAAACGCATTCACATGGCATCCAAACGAGAGACAATACATGCCAACAAATCGATCAAAGCCAATGAGCTCTTTGCGAGATTGAGGGATATGCTTGCACGAAGTCGAAGCGAAGGCAAGGAATCAACAGTCAAACACTCACTCACCTTTGGGAAAAACGGAATAAAAACAAATACAAGTGAAAATTCCACACCGATCTTTCCCACCGACTCTTCACGTAACCAACGCTATCATATAATGAGCACGACGAACAGTTATTTTCGATTCAATTATATCAACGGACCTAAATTAAATATATTCTTAAATAGCCGACTGTTCTAACTGGCTAGATACTTTTTATGCCCCAGAAACAACAACAAATACAGTAACGCCCAATTTGAGTGATTTAGACCAATGAACGTTGTTTGCGCTGATGGACAACGTTTTTAACCACTCGGGCAGAGTTGGGGGACGGCGTTTTATTTAGTGTACAATGCTCCCATTGGAGTAATAGTGCTGTTTCCCGACTCTCTGACTCGGTTTTTGCTTGATTTACGTTTTAGTCAACCAATTAAATTGTTGTAAAACTGGGCCAGGAGAACCTTCCTATACGTGCCAGACGTTGCATACGTGCCAGACGTTGCATACGATTTGTCCTGTAAAAAGTACACTTTAAGTCAGGGCTGAAAACATATTTGTGTTCGGTCTATCCAAGTCCGTTGACCAGGGTCTACTATTGATTTTAAGGCCAAAAGTCCTTCATGTAGGCCAAGTTCTCCTGCTGATCCAATTTTACTATTTGCTATCAAAAACAATAGTCAGAAAAGGATAAAGTATTTCACACAGGCCTACATTAATTTATAGGTGGAGGACAATTAATATTCATGTGAATCATCCTTTATTTCCAAAGCATACTTTCTCAGTCTGCTCAACACAGACAGAACATATTATTTTGATCATTGTACCTCTTTTGCCATACAATTGTGTATGCAGTACTGGAAATGTATTGCACTTACAGCACTTTCAACATTCTTAACAATGTGCATACAACCCTTCTCTCTTTATCTCCTACTCTTCTGTATCTCAAAGGGGATTAAGTACCCTTGCCTGGCTACTCAAATTCCTTGTTCCAGCCAAACGCTACGCCATGCCCACAGACATTAGTTTCTTCTACACAATGAGTCTGGATCTGAGTACCTCCCCAACGATTTCTAGAAAGCAAACACATTCTAACCATTCTGATTGGTCCCAGAAACCAATGGGTTGGGAAGAGCCAGAGCACATGTGGGTAAAGCTGTGCTTAAAAAATGTGTCATTGGCTTTGATACTCTGATTGGGTAAAGATTATCCAATCGCTGATTACTTTGTTTTGTACAACACCCCTCATTTTGATGTCACCACAAACGACTTCAACAATGGCAGTCTTAGACTGAAGTATGTAGCGAACATAGAGCAGTGGAATAATTCAGTTTGAGTCGTCAGCCAATAAGTACCCACCATAAAAGTAATTTATGAAAATCTTTGTAATATACACAAATAATACATTGCCCTGAATATATAGAAACATTTTGTTTAAAGACAAATTTCCCTTTAATATAACCTCTATTGCAAAACACTCCACTGATCATACCATGTCTTTACAGTCTTAGATGGCTGATTTCCAATACAGCCTGTAGCAGTCCATCGACTTTCATTGCCAGGGTTTGATTTACAAGGCTACCCTAGACACTCCCAGGCACCTCCAAAAGCCTTCCAACTATTTACGTTGGCACTCCTGTAAGTGTTACAGGTATTCATGTCAGTCCAGTGCCTCTCTCTAAGGCACCCCGTCTAAGGCACCCCCTCTAAAGCCATTCCTCCCCTTGCCGTTCATCCCCAATAAGCAGGGTGAGGCCGGGAGGGACAACTCCAGTCTGAAACACTATGTTTCATCCATTGTCCAAATCCACAGGACCACAGTAACTCCACTCCATTGATACACAGTGACTGGGATTCGCCCAGTGCAGTCAGGCAGTGGTTGGTTGGTCATATTGCAGCCGTGGCTGTGGTAATTTTGAGAGCGTCCAGCAGGTTGCGCTGTCGGACCCTGAGGCTGGCTATGGTTTCCAAATGGGACTCAGGAGTCCATCCTCTGTGTCTGTCTGACAGCCTGGTCCCCTCCACCCAACCTGAGGAACGACAGAGAGAGAGAGAGCGAGAGAGAGAAATAGAGATAGAGAGGGAGAGCGAGTTAGGGAAACGGGGAGAAAGAGGGGGAGAGGAAAGAGGAGGGATAGAAGGGAAAGAGTTTTAAGAAAAAGCTACTAAAAAAGTAACACATTTACAGCACACATAAACACTGAGGTATGGAGGTGTTGTGTATTCCCACAACCAATCAGGGAGTGGGTGGTTCTGTCCTCCTTACCGTCGCTGCTCTGCTGGTGGACCAGAATGACCTCAGCCTTCTCCAGGGACAGCTCGTCTGGTTGGTGGGCAACGAAGGCTCGGATGCACTGCATCTGTGTGAAGTCTGTGAGTGAGAGAGGGTCAGAGGTCAAATACAGCAGGGTCATGAGGGTCAATATATCACTACTGTCTGGCCATGCTAGGCTGGATGGCAATATAGCCATTTTTACCCACCTTGTGCTGCAGAGTAGTCAATAACAGGATGGGGCCTGGAGACAGCTGAGATCCAACGCAGTTTGTCACCTCTGAAAGATCACAAGAAAACACACTTTTTAGACACACCTGTGGATTACATTACTCTCACTCTTTGTAACACACGCACACACTCACACACACACACAACCCTCTCTGTCTTACTGTGTGTCGGTGCTAAGTAGCAGGGCTTTCTTGTTGAGGTAGAGGCGGAACAGGTTCTTCTGAAGAGAGTGCAGTTTGACCCGACAGTTCTCAGCACGCAGCTCTGACACTGGAGCATGGTCTATCACTGTGAACCTGCCCCCTCTAGAGCGAGGGAGGAGAAAAGGAGAGGAGTGGAGAGGAGAGTTAATAATGCCCAATGATGAGAACATTGAAAAATGTATCAATAAAAATATTGATATCAGTCTAGATTTCCTAATGCTTGGTTTGCTTTGATTGTTGTGTGAGTGTGTTTGTCTGAGGGGACTCACTCTTTGTGCAGCGACAGCAGCAGGTAGTCATTGAAGAGGTGCAGGTAGACACTCCTCTCTGTCTCCCTCAGAGAGAAATCCATCATCTCAGTCACTGGTCCCTCTCTCACCAGCCTACGAGACTGACTGACCAGGGGGAGAGTCTACAACACACATATGTTAAACTCGGTTAAAGCTTGCTGCTGTACTTGTATTGTAACTTGTTATTGTAATCAGTTCAACACAGATATGTTCAAGGGACAGCATGTAAAGCAGGGGATCATGGCAGATGTAGTTTATTACTCACCCTGCATTCAAAGTCCACTCTGGCACTGAGAGAGACCAGCGACTCAATGCTCTTCATCTGAGTAATACTGTCATTGCTCTCCTGGATCAACTGAAGGACAGAGGGAGAGAAGAGAGATGGTTAACAATTGTGTTATCTCTTGGCTACATCATGTAACAGTGCACCACCAGAAGGAGGGGAGGGGGGTGGGGTTACATACCCTCTCCAGTAGCTTCATAGCTTTGATGGCCTGGACCTCCTCCTCTGTGTCTTGGGCTGTTCTCTTCACAATGTTCTGAGAGAAAAAGACAAAGAGAAATGAAGGGATTGAGAGAGATTGAGAAGGGGAGAATGAGACCGTGTTGAAGAGAGGATTATAAAGAGTCACATACTTAGATTGTGCACTTAAAACATACACACACGTACAGACACAGTCACACACACACACCTGCACAAGGAGCTTGATTCGTGTGATCCTCTGGAAGGGGAGGATGAGGAAGGAGCGAAGAGGAAGACGCTGACACACTGCACTGCGTTCCAACTTCTCCACTACCCGCCTGAACCCTTGGTTCTCATCCCTGCAAGGCAGATAGAGAGAGAGAGAGAGAGAGAGAGAGAGAGAGAAAGAATGTGCTGTTTGTAAGTCAACGTAAACACATAAATGTGCAGTAATACAAAGAGTCTGTCAGAAAGTGTCTGTCCAATCAGTGAACAGTGGGGGAGGACTCACATGAGTCTCTGGTAAGTGGCATCCTGATATGATTGGTTGGTGAGGTAGGGCACGTAGACTTTCTTGAAGCGTTGACAGTGGCGAGCGATGATGTCGCACACGGTGAAATGCATCATATCAGATTCCACCCTCTCTTCCAGCTTCAACAGAAAACTAAGAGAACAACAAATACAGAGAAAGACTGAGGTAAACGTTGACAGAAAAAGAGAAGGAGGGGCTTAGAGAGAGCCCATGACCTTCAGCCTGTAGGTTTGCTAGTTTGAGGAACAAACAAATAAGTCCCAGTCCTCTCACCTGTGGCTGATGGCTCGGACGTCGGCCAGCCTGGAGAATAGCCAGTTCCTGTCCTGAGTAGTCAACAACTCACCGAGCGGCTTAGACTTGACAAAGTGGTCCACCACGATGTCCAGACTACGACAGTACGACGCTTCCGAAGTTACAACCTCAAACTGCACCTGACAGGAAGAAGAAAGGAAGAGAAGTGGTAGGAGAGGGTGGAGATTACAGGCACTGTTCCAACTACCCCGAGAACCCACAGATCCAGGCTCCAGAAAATCAACATTAGCTACTAGGCCCCTGGCAAATGTCATCATCGACATCACTGGTAGAAGGGTCCTGTTGTGTTAGTTTTTGTTTACCTCCTGCAGGCGTCTCTGGTCGTCAGTCAGCTCCCCAAACTCAGCACTGTTCCTGACCTCAGGGATCTCCTGCCACAGGGTGAGGGAGATGGAGAGGCGAGGAGAGGAAGGCCTGGCCGGGGGGGCCAGGCGGGCCTGGGGCGGCTGTGGTAGGGGCAGGAACTTGGCGCTGGTGCCACTGGATGTAGAGCCAGAGTGGGACAGAGAGTGGGGGTGGATGACTGGGGGGAGACAGGGTAAGGGTCTGCGGGCAGGAGGGAGCGAGGGGGCCAGGGAGGAGGGTACGGGGGACAGGGGGACAGGGAGCACCTCGTAGATGGAGAGGGCGTCAGAGCAAGACTGACTGAGGATCTCCCTGTTCTGAGCCGTCTCACTGTACTGCTGGTAGAGCTGGGAATCTGAAAGGTGGTAGGGGGGAAAGGAGGTAGAGGGAAGAGAGAGAAAGGAGGAGAGGTGGAGGGGAGGCAAAGCGAAGGGAAGAGAGAGATGAGTAGAGTAAGAGAGAGAGAAAAGTTAAGACAGGGACAGAATGGGTATAGATGAAGAGGACGAGTGAGAGAGAGGCAGAGAAAGAGAGCAAAGGACAAAGTGGAAGACAGTAAGAGGACAGTGAGAAGAAAAACAGAGTTAGGGGAGAAAAATCAAGAGAGGGAAAGGTAGAGAGAGACAGAGAAGTGGGTTAGCCAGAGTGTATGGTTTGCATTTTACATTCCCCCTACATACACTTCTTGGAATGTTATGTTATAGCAGCGACAGTTAAGTTAAGAGATATGAATACCTGTACAAACCTGCCTGTGGCCCTGGAGCGTGCGTGCACACACACACACACACACACACACACACACACACACACACACACACGACTGCCCCATTTCATACAATTCCACATTGACTCATAGAACCGAAAATGAAATCCAACAGTTTATAGGTTCCATGGAGGAAACCTACAACATGTTTGGGCTGGAAAACAATCTGGGAAAATACAGAAAGGGATCAAGCACGCACTGTATACATGAGTAAGCCATTCAAGTCTGTCTTGGGACTCACAGTACACTGCTATACAGTCATATCTAGTCCCAGATTCAATCTGTCTGTGGACACGTTTCTTTAACAGCACCTTTACTGGTAGATGAAATCTGTCTGTGGAAGTATCTTGTTTGATTTTACTGACTTTTTTATTTCAAATTACAAGGAGCGTAGTTAACCTAGAAATAAATGTGCCTTCACAGATTCCATACCCACATAACCATAAACACAGACTAGCTCTCTCTGCTCATTGTAGCATACAAGGTGCTGTTGAACTAATATTATTACATATAAAATACATTTCAGAGAAGTGGATGTGTGAAAGTGCATGTGAGTGCCACAGGGATGAAGGAGAGAAAAGAGAGGTAGAGCAGAGATACTCACTGTAAAATTTGGAGTTCCTCCTAGTCATTTCGATGGTATTCGTGACATTCCTGTACAGAGAGAGAGGCAGGAGTCAGGACAGGGAATCGTCAACACTTCATCTACAGAAGTAGTGTGGTGCATTTTATATCTACTCTTTTGACTCAGGCACTAACTAAAACAGCCTGGTGTTAGGGTTAAATGGCAGGCAACAGATCTAACTGTACTCATTGCAGGCATGACATCAAAAGACTGACTCTATACATGGCAAGTGCCATAAAATATGACAATGTAATAAAAAAATTTCTGTCACTGTGATAGCCCAGTGCACTAACATAACATATGCCCCCTCCCTCCCCCTGCTATCTTCTACTCACCTCAGGTCCACGTCTCCCCAGTTGAAGCTCACCTCCTCCTCATCATCAACTGGAAGCAGAACATATTGTTTCCAGTGTAGTCCAGAGAGATAGAGCAACATAACCCAATAATGTAACATACATTGGCTCAGAACAGAACAGGCAGAGCAGGTTTGGTTACAGAAATAAGGACTAGTTTGTTTGCTAAACTCCCCTAGCTGCGCTCCTCTCTAGGTGGTGTATTATAAACTGAACGTACTGAAGTGAAGACAGAGCTGGGATAGAATGGATAGAAGAGTCAAGGAGGAAGAATGAGTTATGGTTCCAGACACTCTAACCCAGCCTATTTATTGCGATATTCTGGAATTGCCACACTGTCCCCACCTCCACTCTCCTCCTCCCTTTCTCCCGCCCCCTTCTCATGTCAGTGACTCAGGTGATGGCAGTTTCTTGTAAGTCTCCTCATAATGAACTGAATTCAAGATTTTAAGGACATTTAAACGGCAAGACAGAAGTCCACAGTTGTGGTAAGGTTGGGTTAGTTAGCATCAGAGGTTGGATCTCCTTTAGAGTTCTGTGAAATCCCACATGAAAAAATACTACAATTTACTATAGAATACTACATTACTTACTATAGAATTCTGCAATAAACTGTAGAATACTATACTACACACTGTAGTATCCCTCAATCATGTGTAGTACTTACTATAGAATGTTGTAGTATATTGTAGAATACTATAGTAAATACTACAGTATTATCCAGAGAAATAACACTGTAGTAAATACTACGGTAATGTCCACAAAAACACTAGTCAGCAAAAACACTACAGTAAATACTACAGTATATTACAATTCGAAATAAAACACTACATTAATTACTTTATTATATACTACAGTTATTTTACTACAGTATTTATACTATAGTTACCTGTAAAATACTACAGTATATTACAGTATACTACAGTAAATACTACAGTATTCCATGTAGTCCGCAAAACACTAGAGCGAATACTACAGTAAAGTCTGCAAAAAACCCTACAGTGAATACTTAAGCAATAAGACCCGAGGGGGGGGTGGTATATGGCTAATATACCATAGCTAAGGGCTGTTCTTATGCAGGACGCAACGAGGAGTGCCTGGATACAGCCCTTAGCTGTGGTATATTGGCCATATACAGTGGGGTAAAAAAGTATTTAGTCAGCCACCAATTGTGCAAGTTCTCCCACTTAAAAATATGTAATATTCATCATAGGTACACGTCAACTATGACAGACAAAATGAGGGAAAAAAATCCAGAAAATCACATTGTAGGATTTTTAATGAATTTATTTGCAAATTATGGTGGAAAATAAGTATTTGGTCAATAACAAAAGTTTCTCAATACTTTGTTATATACCCTTTGTTGGCAATGACACAGGTCAAACGTTTTCTGTATGTCTTCACAAGGTTTTCACACACTGTTGCTGGTATTTTGGCCCATTCCTCCATGCAGATCTCCTCTAGAGCAGTGATGTTTTGGGGCTGTCGCTGGGCAACACAGACTTTCAACTCCCTCCAAAGATTTTCTATGGGGTTGAGATCTGGAGACTGGCTAGGCCACTCCAGGACCTTGAAATGCTTCTTACGAAGCCACTCCTTCGTTGCCCGGGCGGTGTGTTTGGGATCATTGTCATGCTGAAAGGCCCAGCCACGTTTCATCTTCAATGCCCTTGCTGATGGAAGGAGGTTTTCACTCAAAATCTCATGATACATGGCCCCAATCATTCTTTCCTTTACACGGATCAGTCGTACTGGTCCCTTTGCAGAAAAACAACCCCAAAGCATGATGTTTCCACCCCCATGCTTCACAGTAGGTATGGTGTTCTTTGGATGCAACTCAGCATTATTTGTCCTCCAAACACGACGAGTTGAGTTTTTACCAAAAAGTTCTATTTTGGTTTCATCTGACCATATGACATTCTCCCAATCCTCTTCTGGATCATCCAAATGCACTCTAGCAAACTTCAGACGGGCCTGGACATGTACTGGCTTAAGCAGGGGGACACGTCTGACACTGCAGGATTTGAGTCCCTGGCAGCGTAGTGTGTTACTGATGGTAGGCTTTGTTACTTTGGTCCCAGCTCTCTGCAGGTCATTCACTAGGTCCCCCCGTGTGGTTCTGGGATTTTTGCTCACCGTTCTTGTGATCATTTTGACCCCACGGGGTGAGATCTTGCGTGGAGCCCCAGATCGAGGGAGATTATCAGTGGTCTTGTATGTCTTCCATTTCCTAATAATTGCTCCCACAGTTGATTTCTTCAAACCAAGCTGCTTACCTATTGCAGATTCAGTCTTCCCAGCCTGGTGCAGGTCTACAATTTTGTTTCTGGTGTCCTTTGACAGCTCTTTGGTCTTGGCCATAGTGGAGTTTGGAGTGTGACTGTTTGAGGTTGTGGACAGGTGTCTTTTATACTGATAACAAGTTCAAACAGGTGCCATTAATACAGGTAACGAGTGGAGGACAGAGGGGCCTCTTAAAGAAGAAGTTACAGGTCTGTGAGAGCCAGAAATCTTGCTTGTTTGTAGGTGACCAAATACTTATTTTCCACCCTAATTTGCAAATAAATTCATTAAAAATCCTACAATGTGATTTTCTGGATTTCTTTTCCTCAATTTGTCTGTCATAGTTGACGTGTACCTATGATGAAAATTACAGGCCTCTCTCATCTTTTTAAGTGGGAGAACTTGCACAATTGGTGGCTGACTAAATACTTTTTTCCCCCACTGTACCACAAACCCCTGATGTACCTTTTTGCTATTATAAACTCGTTACCAATGTAATTAGAACAGTAAAAAGTAATTTTATGTCATACCCGTGTTAGACAGTCTGATATACCACGGCTTTCAGACAATCAGCATTCAGGGCTCGATCCACCCGGTTTATAATATAGTATTTATACCATAGTATACTATAGTATTTTTTCATGTGGGTATCAATAACTAAGAATTAACGTTTGTTTGTATAACAGTCTTCAAATAAAAAAGTATGAACTCTTCTGTCTGGCGTTCTAAAAGGTTAGGTTAGGTTGACAAAATTAGATGATTTGAGATCATGAAATTAGTTGAGTATTAAGATCATAATTAGGTTATTCTAATGTTAATCTGTGTTAGGTATTGAGTTGCTTTTCTCTTGATTTATTCCTCCGTCTCTTTCTCTCTGTCTCACCTGATGCGTGGAATATTCTCGTTCTGCGATCCCTCGCAACTCCTCCTCCTTCTTCTTCCTCGTTTCTTCTCTCTGTTGTCTTGCGGAACCCCCGCCTCCTATACTGAACATCGGTGCCCAAATCTTGGAAACTACAAGTGCTCTTCACCCCCCCACCTCCCGTTGTTTTACTCTCTTCCTTGCCCTCCTCCCCTCCTTCCCTCTTCTCTGACTCCCCTTCCAGTTTCCTCTCCTCAGTCACTTCTCCCAATTTCCCCCAGTCCTCGGCCCCATCCTCTATCCTCCTTTCCTGCTTCCCCTCTACCACACTATTCTCTTCCCCCTCTCCCACAGTCCTCTCTTTCTCCCCTTCTTCCTCCATATTTTCCTCTATGGTGGTAATAGGTTGTTCTGAGTCAGGGTTGTATATAAGGCTGGGGCAGCTGGTTGGTTTGTACAGGGTGTTGCTCACAGAGAGAAACAGATCTTCCTCTTTCTGGGCATGCGCTTCTTTCTCTGCATCCAGTATATGAACCTCGTCCCCAACTTCACCCCCTTTCTCCATCTCACCCTCATCCTCTGTCACCATCTCTACCTGGATATGTATATGACTGTCTGTTTGTCTGTCCGTACACACATTGTTACCCTCCACCTCCTCTCCCTGTCTGTCTGTAGGTGTGTCTCCATGAGTAGTGTCTAGGGTTATGGCAGCATGCGTGTCTGTGGGTGCGCCATCACCAAGCATAGCATTGAGAGCCTCAGCATGCATGTCTGCTAGTTTCTCCCATGTACCTCTCTCATCCTCCACCTTCCCTGGCTCTGCCTCCCGCTCAGACAGCTGCGCCTCCACCGACTTCCTACCACACTTCGTCTGCTTATGAACCGTGGCGTAGACGGGTGATGCTCCTCCCCCCTCTGGCGTCTCGTCCTTTTCTTCCTCTATCTCCTCTTCTACCCTCTCGGTCCCTCTCTCAGTCTGGCTGACCTCTTGACCTCCCTGTGACTCTGGCTGGGGGTCGCCGAGGGCGTGTTCCTCTGAGCTGCCAAGGATCTCGCTCAATACATTCTTGGCCCACTTCATGTGTGAGGCCTGGGAGTGGCGCTTGGCCTCCTCTTCTGTGCTCCAGGCTCCACTTATACGGATCTGGAAGGCCACAGCTTCCTCTGGGCTCATCACTCCAGGGTTATTCTGGTCAGAGGTGACTTGGTCAACTACAGAGATCCCATGCTGGTGGTACCCTCCACTGGGGTGTGAAGATGGACCCATCTCTGGTTCTGTCCTCCTTCTGTCTGTTGGGTCCCTCTCTCTTGTGTCTGTGTACTCTTTATGTCTTTCTCTCCACTCTTTGAGGAGTTTTTCGGTCTCAGAGTTCCTCCTTCGGTCTATCTCAGCGTATGGGTTCTCCTCCATGACCTTCAGTCGTTCTTCGCTCTCTCGTTTTAGGGTGGCGTGACTGACGTCCACTATGGAGCTCTCTTCTGTGTCTGTTCTCTCCTCATTTGGCACGTGGATCTCTTCCCTCACTCTTTTTCTCTCATCCTCTGCCCCTTGGTCTCCATCTCTGGAAGGGTCATCATGAGGGAGGTGTGTAATGTCACTACTGTCATGACCATATCCAGGATTTTGATTGGTCGGCTCTGATTCCACGTCACCCAGGACCTCTGTCTGATTGGGTATTGACCTGGGCAGTGTTTGTCCAATCACACAGAACACGTAGGTGGGTTGCTTCTTCCCCTTTCCGTCATTCACCTCTCCCTCCACTGCATCTTCCTTTTGCTCTGTCCGTTCTTCTGTTATTTCTCTCTCTCTTTCATGTCTTCTCCCTCCACCTCTCTCCATCTCTCCCTCGCTCCCCTGAAAGCCAACAGGTTGCCTGGCAACATGATTAGCAACCCCAACTTCCAAGAATTCCTTGCAGTCCTCAAACTCCTCTTCTCCTCCGCTGGACACAGTGATAAAGCCGTCCTCATAGGAAGGGATTCTATCCCTCTCTCCTTCCCGCTCTCTCTCACTTCCTCCCTCGCGCTCGGAGTGTGCATATCTATCACTTCCTCCTTCTTCCTCTCTGTCACCCTCTGTCACATTCTCTCTCTCTGTCTCCCTGTCCCTCTGCCAGCGTTCCTCTCTCTCTCCATCGCTATAAGTCTGGTGTTCCTCTCCTCTGCTATCACTCCTTCTCCAGGCTTCTGTCTCATCGTTTTCATCTACATTTAACTCTATCTCTGTTTCTCCCCCTGTCCCTCGCTCCAAATACCTTTCTCTCCCTCCCTCCCTCTCAGTTTCTCTCTCTCCGTTTATGGACATTGTTTGTTCCGCTGACCTATCCTCTTGTCCATCTCCCTCTGTCTTCCTTTCTTTTTCTCTGCCTGTCCTTTGTTCCATGGATCTGTCCTCTTCTTCACTTCTCTCTCTACATCTGTTAGTGTGCCTATCTCGTTCTCTCTCTATAACCTCATCCTCTACAGAGGAGTCTTTGTTATATCTGACCCTCTGTGGTTCTAACCACATCTTCCGCTGCTCAGGGCGCTTCGTCTCCTCCTCTCTTCCTTCTCTACCCTTCACTCTATCGCTACGCTCCCTCTGCCCCCTGTCCACATCCTTCTCTCCCTCTGACTCTTTCTCTTCATGACTGTTTCTTCCTCTTCTCCAGTTTCTTTCCAACTCTATGTCACTGCTCCATTCTCCGCTGCTCTGGACTTGTGGTGGCACCCTTGGGACTGTCTCACTCTGCGATCGGCTACCTCTGTCTGCTCCTCCCTCCCTTTTGGGATCTGTCTCTCTGTCTCTCTTCTCCCTGCGCCTCCTCTCTTCATCCTCCCCCTTGTAATATCTGTCCCTCTCTCTGAATCTCTCTCCGTCCATCTGCTTCCCTCTCTTTCCTGTTACATTAGGCTGTGTTCCCTCCCTCTCTTTCTCCGGGTCCCTCCTTTCCCTTGGTCCGTCCTCTCGCCTGCCCCCTTCTCTCACCCCATCCCTCTCTCTCTCCACTTCCCTCGCTTTTCTCCTGTCCCTCTCTCTGTATTTCTCCATGTCCCTCTCTCCATCCCTGTTCCTGCCCCCGTCCCTCACTCTCTGTCTATAAGCATCTCTCCCTCCATCCCTCTCTCTGTACATCTCCCCCCCTCTCCATTTCTGTCTCTCCTTCTCTTTCTCCCTCACTCTATCCCATGCTGTGTTCCCCTCATTGTCCCCCTCACTTTTACTGTGCAGATGTTTCAGTTCTCTTCTGTTGTCATCCCTCACTCTCTCTTTCCACTTCTCTCCATCACTGTCTCCCTCGCTCCTGGTGTCCCTCTGTCCCTCTCTATTTCCTTCCCTCCTTCCATCCCTGCACTCTCTATCCGAATAGTTCTGTGAATCTCCCTCTCTCCCTCTAACTTCCCTTTCTCCCTGCCAGAGTTTTGGCCTTTCTCTCTCTCCATCCATATACCTCTCTCTTTTGCTCCATAGGTCATTGCCCTTTGAGTCCCTCTCTCTCCTCCTTTCTCTGAAATCTGGGTCCGCTTCCCTCTCTCTCTCCCTCCGTCTCACTGTCTTATCATCCATGGGCCTCCCTCCATTTTTATCTCCCTCCTCCTTTGCCCTTATTCTCTCCCTCTCTCTGTATCTTTGTAAGTCCCTCTCTGCGTCTCGATACCGCTGTATCTGTGCTGCTTTCTCTCGTTCTCTCTCCCTGTCGTCCATCTCTGTTCCCTTCTGTCTCTCCAATTGTCTCGTTCCTTCTTTCCCCACATCTTCCTCCACAAATGCACTCATTCTTCTGTCTCTCTCGTTGCTATTTCTTGTCATTCTAGGAAACGTGTCTCCTTTCTTTCTCTCCTTTTCTCTGTCTCTGTCGTTCCCGATCTCCATATTTGAAGTAGGTCTTCCGTTGGCACGTCTCTCTCCCGCTCTCCCCCTTCCTCTCTCTCTCCATTCCCTTTCCTCCTCCCTCCCTCTGGATATGTGGGCACAGTCCTTCTCTCTGTTCCTCTCTCTTGGTCCAGGTTCCATCTCTTTTCTTCTATTTCTTGTTTTGTCCTTCAATCTCTCCATTTCTCTTTCTCTCCTCCATTCCTGTTCTCTGATCCTCTCCCTCTCTCTGTCTGTCCGGGCCATAGTTTCAGGTCTGGGACTTGTTTCGCGGGAGATCTGGCTGTTTGGCTGAGGGTTCCGGTCGGAAGCGCTTTGATTGGATGGATTAAATATGTCAAAGGGATTCAGACTGGGGCGTTTGGTCCCCATGGTAACATACTTTTTTCAGAACCTGAAAGATGATAATATTCTCTCATTAACTTATAATTCATCACAATCTGGACATTCTGCAAGGATACTGCTACAACCAATAGAATCACTTGAAGTAGCATCACTTTCAATCACTAAATGAGGATAAAGGAATGTTGAGATCAATGAAAATGGAAGGTGAAGAACAGCATTAGGCACAATGTGGCCCTCAACCCCTGAAGCTGAATAGTGGCCTAGTGGCTTTACCAACCCTGACCAATGCATCACTATTCATTTATTCAACTGGGTAGTATAAAATGTTTGTCAATTACAAAGAGGTGAAGATACTGTAACTACGATACAACGCAAGTCCAAAGTGTTATAACTGTGGGTGTTATGATGATAAGAATCACAGGCAACAATGTGTTTATGCGACCAGTTTGAGACCACAGCGTCACAACCTTTGGTCAGACAACACTTTAAAAAGAACCACAATAGCCAACCCTCAATACACTTTAACTCAATGGATTCTACTGCTAACTGATTGAGTTAATTTAAAGGGCAAAGCCACTCAAAAACTATATTTTGGTAAAAATATAGTTTGAGTGGATTTTCCCTTTAAGCTTGGAGCACCAAGTATCTATACAACAACAGAGCCAACAGCAAAGTGTTGTAGAAATATAGAAACAGCCCAGCAGATTATGTGACACCTGGGAACACTGATTTATTAAACGCAGCACAGCACACGTCTGCATAGCACAGTCCACATAACATCGCTCAACACACCAACTAACCCTAAAACAGGACTCTCTTACACACAATGAAAACATACATGTAACACATAAACCACTAGACAAATTAGCCATGAATCAATGTTAGAACTGTAGATTGACTGGTAGATCAGCAGAGAAACACAGTAAAGAGATCTGAGGGACTCACATGAGGTTAGTATGCCGGGGCGGTCTAGTCTCTCTTCAGCTTTCAGTTAATTCAGTAGTGTGAACTAACAAGGATTTCAAAGTTCTATTAAACTTTAATCCAATCCTGACCCTCTGTCTCTCTTTGCATCTGTATTCTTCTCAATCTGTCTGTCCCTCTAAAAAACGAATGTTTACGCCTCAACCTCTCCCCTCTGCTCTTCTCTCTCTCCTTCTCTCTCTTGCTGTTTCACCCCTCCTCCCTCCTTCCCTGCTCAAATTCCCAAACAAGTCTGAACAGATTGACACTTATCTTCACCCTCCTCTTTTTCTCTCTGTCTTGTCTTCACAGCCACTGTTAATGAACAGAGGAATTTGGACAAACCAAACGAAAGGCCGCTGACTGTATCCCACAAATCAATCTGTTCTCCTTCCTCCCACACTGACGTGATCAGTTACTGCTGACTCAAAGATAAGGCTTGCCGACTCTCTCTCTCTCTCTCTCTCTCTCTCTCTCTCTCTCTCTCTCTCTCTCTCTCTCTCTCTCTCCATTCCTCTCTCACCAAACACAGGAAGTACACCTCCTGGGTGTCTCTCCCTTGTCTGTGATTGGTTGATGCAGGATAGCCGGGTGTGTCTGCACAGCACACTTAAGGCAGGTAAGGGCTGTAGATTCTAGAATCAAGGAAGGGGGAGGGGAGGCAAAGAGGAGCGAGAACACACTCACACACTCACACACTCACACACTCACACACTCACACACTCACACACTCACACACTCACATAGCCACTCAGCAAACAAACACAGCCTACGCAGGCTTATAAAAACTTCCCTAACATTCCCTGGAGAAGTAGTAAAGAACTTCAAGTTCCACAGAAAAGGAAAGCTAGTTCTTCGGATCACAGTAACAGGATTGGGCAATGACAGAAAAGGGAGAGGGACTTATTTATGTCAGCTGTACTGTCAGTGCTGCTAGGGCGAGGAGTTTACCCTGAACACTTAACCTGACTAGGAAACCTTGGGGCCTGAGTCATTACAAATATTAATGATTTAAGTATGCAAACAGTCTTTTTATTCTCCATGAGGAATTACTGGAATCTGTAAGATCACTAAATAATGTAAATCCATAAGATAAAGTGTCAGATAAATGTATTTTAATGCTCCTCTCCATTTGTATTTTCTGGCCTGGGGTTCAATGAGTGTGGGGTGTCAGAGTGGAGGGAAGCTACACCTCCTCAGGATGGGAGACAGCAATCAATGGCAATTGAATGATTAAAATAATTTTTGGGAAAGAAACTAATCATCAAGTCTGTTCCAAAATATTTGTGGTGAAGCAACTGTATTTTCACATCTGTCTGTTCCACCTCTAGATAATCCTGTTGTAGCCTCATCCCATGATAAAAAATGCTTGAACTGGTGTGCTACCTTTTGTCTTTTCATGTAAATGCAGGTAGGAGCGTGCTAATTAGGTTGCAGTGACAATCAGACAGAGTAGAGTCTTTTGTGAGGGGAAACAGGTTTGGGCTATATCACCATCACCACTCAACACAGTGATCAGTCTGTAAACAGCAGGGAGTGCTGTCTACTAGAGGATGACAGACAGACACAGTGAAGAAACTTTGTTGATCCTGGAGCATACTTTTTGTCTATTCCATTGTGAGCTTGATGTAGTTATTTCACTGTCAGTTGAGTTGAGTTTCCTCTGAAGAGTGGAAAGAATGGTAATCATCTTGAATTTAGTGACACATTCAGCCATGGTAGACATTCATGTGACTTCACCCTACATCAAACATCTCTCTAGTTTTAAACTGTGTGTATGCTATCAAACCTCTGATCTGTGTGATGATGTCTGGTTCATTCAGGCCTTAAACATATTATTTATAAATTGCCTAATGACTTGTAAGTAAATAAATATAGACAGCCTTATTGTATTTTATATCCTATATCATCTGAAGCTGTGCATTAATGAAGCTATCAATGTCGTTTCACAGATTTACACTGGCTAAAGTAATGGGAAAACACGAGAGAATGGCGAGGATTTAAATTCAGAACATCACTTGCTGTGTGATGTTTGTTCGTTCTTGCCACCCTTACCAAGAACTTCCCAACTACAAATTCCCAAATCAGCTGACAGGGTTGTGAAGCTGTCAAGGGAGGAAAATGACAACTACTGTGCTGCTCCACAGCAAGCTGTCACGGTTTCGGCCGAGGCTGCTCCTCCTCCTTGTTCGGGCAGGTTTCGGCGGTCGTCGTCCCCGGAGTACTAGCTATCACCGTTTGATGTTTTCGATGTCTGTTTTGTTTTGTCTGATTGTGTACACCTGTTTCCTGTTTGGTTGATTATGTCTCCTATAAGTTTCTCGTTTGGTTAGTCTTGTGTTGTGTGTTATTGTCCGCCTGTCGGTAGGAGCGGCGAGTTTCTGCTCTGTTTATTTGTTTGGTGTTTTTACGCACTGTTTGCGTAATCGCTCGCCTCTTTGTTTCGAGGCCCGTGTTTTGTATTTTGTCTTTATGACTAGTAAAGTCTGTTGGACTAAGCCTCTGTGTCCTGCGCCTGACTCCTACACCACAACCACATCAGTTCCTGACACAAGCAAATCGAGGAATCCAGCAGAAAGAGGACGTGTTTAACTACTCTTGTGGGGACCAGAAGTCCCCACAAGAATAGTAAACAAACAAATATTTGACCAACTGGGGACATTTTGTTAGTCCCCACGAGGTCAAATGCTATTTCTAGGGGGTTTAGGGTTAAGGTTAGAATTACGTTAAGGGTTAGGAGCTAGGGTTAGTTTTAGGGTTAGGGTTAAGGTTAGGTTTTTCGGTTGAGGTTAGGGTTAAGGGTATGGGTTAGGGTTAGAGGTTAGGGAAAATAGGATTGTGGAAGGGACTGAATTGTGTATCCCCACAAGGTTAGCTGTACAAGACTGTGTGAGCGCACTTGTTTGAAATAGAAAAGCGTAGCGATAGCTACTGATAAAGAAGAAGACGAAGCAGCTGCTTTATAAGTGGGATGCACTGTTCAGCGCTACATCCCGAGGGGTTCGTGCTGATTGTACAGAGATTGTGACAGCCGGTTAAATGGCGTCCCTTGACAAGGCAAGAACAAGATGTATGTCAGGAGAAGTGCAGTATTATCACATTTTATTTGTCACATGCGCCGAATACAACAGATGTAGACCTTACTGTGAAATGCTTACTTACAAGCCCTTAACCAACAATGCAGTTCAAGAAATAGAGTTAAGAAAATATTTACTAAATAAACTAGGGGTGTCAAACGTCCGGCCCGCGGGCCGGATCAGGCCCGCAAACGGGTTTAATCCGGCCCGCGAGATGATTTTGTAAAGTATAAAAATGAGCTGCAATTTTTCAATAAAATCAACTGCTGTTCCAATTGTGTCCACTGGATGGCGCAATAGCAATTGTGTTAAGCAAGCAAACTGTTTATGCCGGGGCAGAGCAAATAGGTCAAGCAAGTGCAGCCAGTCCGGATGAGCTACTTTGTTTTGCCCGCGATATTTATTACGGCTTCTACTTTTAACATTATGTGCTTTGGCACCCTCATTGCCCCAATATGTCTCTGTCAAAAAAGAGAAAAGTGGACGCAGAGTGCAGAGTGTTCCAAGAAAAATGGTCATCCTTCTATTTATTCACGGAATTGAATGGGAAAGCTGTATGTTTGGTGTGTTCACAGCATGTTGCAGTGCTGAAAGAATATAACCTTCGTCGCCACTATGTGAGTCTTCATGCCGACAAATATGACAACTTTCAAGGACAGCGGAGAAGAGAGAAGGTGAATGGACTGTTGGTGGGTCTGAAGAAACAGCAGTCTGTGTTTACTCACAGCCGAGACATCAGTGACGCTGCAGTGAAAGCTAGCTACCTCATTGCTAATGAAATCGCAGTGGCTTCAAAACCATTTAGTGAGGGTGAATTTGTAAAAACATGCATGATGAAGGCAGCAGAGATTGTGTGCCCTGAAAAGCACCAGGCTTTTGCAAATATCAGCCTGACAAGAAACACAGTTGCAGACAGGATTTCCGATCTTTCAGTGGATTTGGACAGCCAGTTGAAGCAAAAAGTAAAGTAATTTATTGCGTTTTCGGTTGCAATTGATGAAAGCACGGACATTACAGATGTTGCACAACTGCCCATTTTCATCCGCAGAGTTGATGACACATTGACCGTCACCGAGGAGTTCGTGGAGTTGGTGCCGATGACAGATACAACGACAGCAGCTGATATTTTCACTGCACTCGTCTGCGCGCTGGACAGGGTCGGAGTGGACTGGTCCTGCGCTGTCAGCCTGGCTACAAATGGTGCGCCCTCAATTATTGGGAAAAAAAGCAGCGTTTTGACAAAGTTCAGAGAGAAAGTGCAATCTGCAAATGGAGGACGTGATTTTTGGACTTTTCACTGTATTTTGCACCAGGAGGCTTTGTGTTGCAAGTCATTAAAGATGGATAACGTCATGAATAAAACAAAGCTGCGCTCAAGGCTCACGCACAAGCACTTGAATCACATCCTGAAGTTGGCTGCCACTCAGGATGTGACGCCTGATATTGATGCGCTGGTGAAAGCTAAAAGATGCCAGGTATCAGGAGTCAAATAAACTATGCAACCCCACTTAAAGTGCTGCATGAGACACCCTGATATAGTTCTGTGATCTGTGATATACTTCTGTGAATCACTGAGGCATTGTGTGTTTGTGTGTTGTTTGTCCTCAGAATTTCAAATAACTTGAGGTGTTTTATGATTAATAGTGATGTTGTGCTTTTGGACACACTGTCCTCAGGCTCCAGCTTTATGTTTATATGTTTTTATGTTGATGTGCTATTGTTTTTAATTGTTTTTATTTTATTTGTATATTTAACCTATTCTTGACTCTGTGGTTCTTGCACTTGTTTGGGGAACAGGATTTCATTATTTGTAACTACATTTCTGCCTGAGAAATGACACCCTGATATAGTTCTGTGATCTGTGATATACTTCTGTGAATCACTGAGGCATTGTGTGTTTGTGTGTTCTTTTTCTTTAGAATTTTCAAATAAACTTCAGGTGTTTTATGATTAATAGTGATGTTGTGCTTGTACTATTTTGGACACACTGTCCTCAGGCTCCAGCTTTATGTTTTATGTTGATAGTATTAAAACAAAGAAAACAATCTGAAGTTGTTGTTTTTAAGTTATATATACCATGATTTTACCGGTCCGGCCCACTTGGGAATAGATTTTCCTCCATGTGGCCCCTGAGCTAAAATGAGTTTGACACCCCTGAAATAAACTAAAGTAAAAAACAAAAAGTAACACAATAAAATAACAATAATGAGGCTATATACAGGGGGTACTGGTACTGAGTCAATGTGCGGGGGTACAGGTTATTCGAGGTAGTTTGTACATGTAGGTAGGGGTAAAGTGACTATGCATAGATAATAAACAGTGAGAAGCAGCAGTGTAAAACCAAAGGGGGGGGGGTCAATGTAAATAGTCCAGGTGGCCGTTTGATTAATTGTTCAGCAGTCTTATAGCTTGGGGGTAGAAGCTGTTAAGGAGCCTTTTGGACCTAGACTTGGTGCTCCGGTACAGCTTGCCATGCGGTAGCAGAGAGAACAGTCTATGACTTGGGTGACTGGAGTCTTTTACAATTTTTTGGGCCTTTCTCTGACACCGCCTAGTATATAGGTCCTGTATGGCAGGAAGCTTGGCCCCAGTGATGTATTGGGCCGTACGCACTACCCTCTGTAGCGCCTTACGGTCGGATGCCAAGCAGTTGTCATACCAGGCAGTGATGCAACCTGTCAGGATGCTCTCGATGGTGTAGCTTTAGAACTTTTTGAGGATCTGGGGACCCATGCAAAATCTTTTCAGTCTCCTGAGGGGGAAAAGGTGGTCTCTGACCTCCTCCCAATAGGCTGTCTCATCGTTGTCGGTGATCAGGCCTACGACTGTTGTGTTGTCAGCAAACTTAATGATGGTGTTGGAGTCGTGCTTGGCCATGCAGTCGTGGGTGAACAGGGAGTACAGGAGGGGACTAAGCACGCACCCCTGAGGCGCCTCAGTGTTGAGGATCAGCGTGGCAGATGTGTTGTTGCCTACCCTTACCACCTGGGGGCGGCCCGTCAGGAAGCCCAGGATCCAGTTGCAGAGGGAGGTGTTTAGTCCCAGGGTCCTTAGCTTAGTGATGAGCTTTGTGGGCACTATGGTGTTAAACGCTGAGCTGTAGTCAATGAACAGCATTCTCACATACAGTGGGGAGAACAAGTATTTGATACACTGCCGATTTTGCAGGTTTTCCTACTTACAAAGCATGTAGAGGTCTGTAATTTTTATCATAGGTACACTTCAACTGTGAGAGACGGAATCTAAAACAAAATCCAGAAAATCACACTGTATGATTTTTAAGTAATTAATTTGCATTTTATTGCATGACATAAGTATTTGATACATCAGAAAAGCAGAACTTAATATTTGGTACAGAAACCTTTGTTTGCAATTACAGAGATCATAAGTTTCCTGTAGGTCTTGACCAGGTTTGCACACGCTGCAGCAGGGATTTTGGCCCACTCCTCCATACAGACCTTCTCCAGATCCTTCAGGTTTCGGGGCTGTCGCTGGGCAATACGGACTTTCAGCTCCCTACAAAGATTTTCTATTGGGTTCAGGTCTGGAGACTGGCTAGGCCACTCCAGGACTTTGAGATGCTTCTTACGGAGCCACTCCTTAGTTGCCCTGGCTGTGTGTTTCGGGTCGTTGTCATGCTGGAAGACCCAGCCACGACCCATCTTCAATGCTCTTACTGAGGGAAGGAGGTTGTTGGCCAAGATCTCATGATACATGGCCCCATCCATCCTCCCCTCAATACGGTGCAGTCGTCCTGTCCCCTTTGCAGAAAAGCATCCCCAAAGAATGATGTTTCCACCTCCATGCTTCACGATTGGGATGGTGTTCTTGGGGTTGTACTCATCCTTCTTCTTCCTCCAAACACGGCGAGTGGAGTTTAGACCAAAAAGCTATATTTCTGTCTCATCAGACCACATGACCTTCTCCCATTCCTCCTCTGGATCATCCAGATGGTAATTGGCAAACTTCAGACGGGCCTGGACATGCGCTGGTTTGAGCAGAGGGACCTTGCGTGCGCTGCAGGATTTTAATCCATGACGGTGTAGTGTGTTACTAATGGTTTTCTTTGAGACTGTGGTCCCAGCTCTCTTCAGGTCATTGACCAGGTCCTACCATGTAGTTCTGGGCTGATCCCTCACCTTTCTCATGATCATTGATGCCCCACGAGGTGAGATCTTGCATGGAGCCCCAGACAGAGGGTGATTGACCATCATCTTGAACTTCTTCCATTTTCTAATAATTGCGCCAACAGTTGTTGCCTTCTCACCAAGCTGCTTGCCTATTGTCCTGTAGCCCATCCCAGACTTGTGCAGGTCTACAATTTTATCCCTGATGTCCTTACACAGCTCTCTGGTCTTGGCCATTGTGGAGAGGTTGGAGTCTGTTTGATTGAGTGTGTGGACAGGTGTCTTTTATACAGGTAACGTTTAAACAGGTGCAGTTAATACAGGTAATGAGTGGAGAACAGGAGGGCTTCTTAAAGAAAAAATAACAGGTCTGTGAGTGCCGGAATTCTTACTGGTTGGTAGGTGATCAAATACTTATGTCATGCAATAAAATGTTAATTAATTAATTAAAAATCATACAATGTGATTTTCTGGATTTTTGTTTTAGATTCCGTCTCTCACAGTTTAAGTGTACCTATGATAACAATTACAGACCTCTACATGCTTTGTAAGTAGGAAAACCTGCAAAATCGGCAGTGTATCAAATACTTGTTCTCCCCACTGTAGGTGTTCCTTTTGTCCAGGTGGGAAAGGGCAGTGTGGAGTGCGATTGAGATTGCGTCATCATAAGGAGAATTATACTTGGAATACGGAGGAGGAGTGGAGGGGAAAAGAGAGGCAGAGGAGATCTAAGAGAGAGAGGGAGGAAGAAGGTGAGCTTGAGTCGGTTAAAAATGGCGGAGAAAGTACAGTACAGAGGGATAAACCAACAAGTGATTTATATGTTTCAGTAAGATTCGATTTTTGACATTTATAGCAATGGTTATCAACTGTACTGCAGTGATGGAACGTAAGTCGCAGAAAATAGAGGTTGTGGTGGCAGCTGCAGAGAGGTATTTGGGTGTGCAAGATTTGACATCAGAAGAGTTACAGGGTGTGTTAAGTGGTGGTGTCCCATCCTTTCAGGCTGTTGGCCTGAAGTAGGACTAAATAGATTTATATAGTGGAGTATGGTTATATTTATTATCATTTTATTTTTTAGTGATTGTGGTGGGGGGTTTTTTAAAGCAAAGTATAAGGGAGTTATACTCCAGTCTAGTAGGTGGCGGTAATGCAACATTTATTGGATGCCAACCGCGGTTAAACCTCATCGAAGGAGAAGAACAGAGTTGTGAAGAATCAACTAGTTCCGCTTGTTACAACTACAGTCACATGCGTTTTCTTGTTTAGTGCCACTTCCGCATCTGACATTATAAAGTAACGCTAGACACTGTATAATGATTTTATAGCATAAATCGTTTCTATTAAAGTACATTTTAAAGCAGACTGTTAACGAACATTGTTTTGTGATTTACGTGATCGAATTTGATTACCAGGTGTTAGTCTGTTGCATTTGCAAGACAAAACAGGGGACACAGTATCCCATTTAGCTAGCTTAGCTTGCTTTTGCTAGCTACTTGATCAGCTAGATTGTAGCCACTTCAACCTACACTATTCATTGGCTACACTAACGGAATAGCTGGCTACAGCTTTTCAGAATGAAGGTATGTCTAAAAGTTGTTACAGAGGCGAGAGGTGTATTCAGGATGCGTAACGTTCTAAAACGTTTCAAAAGTTGCATGAGAGCTGCTTTGTTATTTACCGCTTTATCATCTATTTCGCTATGATTTACTGCATCTACCACGGTGTTTGTCAAACTCGTTTCTGAAATGTAACGTTCAATTCAACAGTTACGTTCGACAGTTTTGACTTGAGCGCTCACGGAACGTTGCAGTAACCATCCTGAATGCACCTTAGGTCAGGGGTGTGTAAGTCAAGATGGCGGGATAGTTTCATTTCCTTCTGCAAACAGAGATGTTATGCCGCGTTCAGAACAACTGTGAACTCGGAAATCTCCGACGTCGAGTGTTCAAGACAACTGGGAACTCAGGAAAAAAACGAGCACAGATTTTTATTTTTATTTTTAAACTGTCCTCCAACTCGTAATTCCAACTCGGGAACTATAACTAGGGCCTCTTTCTAGAGCTCCGACTTTCCGAGCTGAAGATCACTGACGTTATGATTTGACCTCGTATTTTTCCGAGTTCCCAATTGTCTGGAACGCACCAGTATTGTAAGGGGCTTTGCTGCGTCATTTTAGTTTTGTCTTGGTAGGCCTACTTGCTCATGAGATGTATAATGTCTTAGGAATCAAAGAAAAAGTGACATACAGAGTGTACAAAGCATTAGGAACACCTTCCTAATATTGAGTTTTGCCCTCAGAACAGCCTAAATTCGTTGGGACTCTACAAGATGTCGAAAGCGTTCCACAGGGATGCTGGCCCATGTTGACGCCAATGCTTCCCACAGTTGTCAAGTTGGCTGGATGTCCTTTGGGTGATGGACCATTCTTTATACACACGGGAAACTGTTGTGAAAAACCCAGCAGCGTTGCAGTTGTTGACACACAAACCGATGTGCTTGGGCACCTACAACCATACCCCCTTCAAAGGCACTTAAATATTTTGTCTTGCCCATTCACTCTCTGAATGGCACACATATACAATCAATGTGCTTAAAAATCCTTCTTTAACCTGTCTTATCCCCTTCATCTATATTGATTGAAGTGGATTTATCAGGTGACATCAATAAGGGATCATAGCTTTCACCTGGTCAGTCTCATGGAAAGAGCAAGTGTTCCTAATGTTTTGTACCATCATTGTAATATCACAAGGAAGGTGTTTTTTCTCAGTAGTCCTACTACAACATTTAAAAGTGCAGCACTCGCTTAATGCTTTTATCAGTGTCATTGTTTCAAAATGAATTGGTTAGGCAATGAATCAGTCCTGCAGTGAAACAGACCAAATAAGCCTTACTAAGTATAGTATTTTAATCGTGTATGATTATATATTTCCCCCAGGTGTCCATGCCCCCCCCCTGCACAGCGACGTCTGTGCGGCTGTTAGTTCTGGCTGTTCAGCTGGTCCTGTTGGTGTGTGGAGGCCAGGCCAGTGACAACACCAAGAGGTGTAAACTGTTCTCTGAGTCCCTGGCAGAACGGAAGGTCCTCAGTCTTCTAGAACCACTCACTAACAAGAAGTAAGGAATTACCAAAATAGAAGAAAACGTAGAAATATCTGTGGTATGTCCCATTGCTTTACAAGGTGAGGGGTATCAAAGCAAGTGTTTATCAGCAAAAAAGTAAGACTCCACGCACACTGACGTCGGTTGCTTGGGGAGATGAAATTCAACTTTGTCAGCTGTCACGGAAATTAGCTTTGCATGAAGGTGTAAAAAGGGTATTGATCAGAAGTCAGGAGGCCACGTTAAGCTTGGAAACTCCCGTAGTTTTCCAGAGAGTGTTCATTTTAGTCTACTTCACCGTTGTAACGTCACATGTAACACTTAGACAAGGTAACGTTACCTCACTGTTTTTTGTTCACGGTTCCCTTGGTTACAGTTTCTCGGTGGAGACGAAAAGCGGCAAGGAGAGCTACACGTACCAGTTCCAGGTGTGTGGGGATGCGGGGAAAACGGTAGGAGCGGGACTCGTTCAGATCGACCAGACCGGGAAAGATGAGAAAGTGCTTGGCCTGTACAATGCAACACAGGCTATCGGAGGAAGTAAGAATGTCCGGGTTCTTTATCTTTTCCTTTGAAAAAGTCATGTGACAGTCGTATCAGTATGTTACGGTATGTTCTAGTATCTCAGAAAGTCTGCTGTAGCATGACCAGATATAGTGATACCCTTTCTCTCTTCCCTTCATCGCTCTCGCTCTCTCTCTGCTACCCATCACCCCCTACAGGTGACTGGGTGATGCTGATCTACAGCAACGGCACCAAGTATGAAGGCCACTGTTCCAAGGAGATGAGGAAAGCCATTGTCATGATCTCCTGCAACAGAGGAGTGGAAATGGTGAGAGAGGGAAGGGAGGGTTTGGGCCGTATTCTTCAATGTCTATAGACCATTGTGGTGTGATGATTTGACATGCCTATCTCGCTTTCTCCCTGTCACGAACTGATGCACACCTCTCTACATCCCCTCCTATCGTCCTCCCTCTTCCTTCCTCCCTTTCTTTCTCTCACTCTCCCCATTTACCTCTATCTCTTAGGGGAAGCTGGAAGTGGTGTTGGAGGATAGGGAGAGGGAGAGGGACTGTTTCTATCTGTTTGAACTGGACTCCAGTGCAGTCTGTCCCGCTCTGCCATCCCAGCTCAGTGCAGGCTCCATAATACTCATAATGTTAGTACTAAGATTATGCACCCTTCTGGATTACACACACTCATTTGACTACAAAAATACTCACACACTTATCCCCAACCCGCTTGCTGGCACACAGGGCAGCAACAAAGGCTCTCCATTTCTGGCTCTCCAACACAAATACTCAATACCCTATGAAATGGACTTGTCATTCGCTCACAACAAACAAAGCTACAAGACCAAGCAAAACTGAACGGAGAAATGAATGGTCATATTTACATATTTATTGGTATTCATTATGATAATGGTCTCTTATTTCCTCAACGCTTAACACAGCAGAACACCAGAAGAATTATCACTGTGAATCATTGTGATGTTTGTTCATGTGTCAATTAATGGGATGGGTTTCCAACTAGAGATTTGACACAGTCATATTTTTTCATTCATTCCTCTCTACCTCAGTGGGTTCGTCCTCTTGTCACTGTACCTCATTTGTGGATTCCTCTACCAGCGGTTGATTGTCGGGGCCAAAGGGTTGCAACAGTTCCCCAATTATGTCTTCTGGATGCAGGTTGGCAACCTGGCAGCGGTGAGTGTTTGTAGAGGTCACAACACTGTCTCACATCAGACGGCGTCACTCCTACGTGAAGCTCGTCCCTCAAAATATCTGTCTTGTGGGACGTGGACCTCATCTAAAAAAAATCTAGATTTTCCTAATCTGCCTAACACTAGTTCCTAATTCTGAAAAGCACTCCTCTCTTGGTAGCTATGACACACTGGCTACTACGGCAAATCATGCTTGATCAGCTGAGCAAACTTGCTCCAGCTAGCAGCCTAGTGCAAGCTTGTTTGAATGGCCATACAGTAGCTAGTTTGCCAGCTTGTTGATGAAGTACGGCAGCAAATTTATGGGACTGTTCTTAGAAATCAGCATGTATCTGACTCGGACAGATGGCATTGTGCCTCGCTACTTTGTAACATTTGACCAACGCGATAATGTCGCAGAGAGCAGTCATCTGTGCTGTAGAACTCGGCGCGCTAATCACGGCAGAACAGATATCATGAAAACTCATTTGTGCGTTAGCTGGAACTTCACTACACTAGCTAGCTAGAGGGAGTATTCAGCATTGAGTGGGTGAACTGGCGTTGTTAGCATCCCTGCCTTTCGTTTCATATGGATTGATTTGAGACTGGTTCAGCCAGCAAGCAGACACGAGCTAGCTAGCAAATGTTTGTGCACATTTCGAATGTCATAAATACTGATTATACCACCAGAAAATACCGTAGCTAGAGAATTAGGTAGTGAAGACTTGCTCATGAAAAAAAACATCAATATTAGCTACAGGTTTATTGTTTTTGGTAAGATTAACTCTGACTCTTTTGAGGATGAAAGGGGGTTTAGTGGACGATGTCACCTTGGTAACATTTTCAAACTTCTTTATAGCTATGCAATGAGTGTTTGCGAGTTGTCAGATAGATCAGTGCAGATGGCCGTTGTGCTATCTGACGTGAGACAATGGACGTCACATATCTCTGGTCCAATCCCAAACCAAACCCTATCCTCTACGAGTGTTTAGGTCAGAAGAGGATATATGGGTTGATTTTGGGATTCAGTATCTGTGTTGGGTATATGGGTTGATTTGGTATTCAGTGTCTATGTTGAAGGAGGGTATATGGGTTGATTTTGGATTCATGGTCTATGTTGAAGAGGGGTATGGGTGGATTTTTGGATTCTATGTCGGAGGAGGGTATATGGGTTGATTTGGGATTCAGTGTGTATGTTGAAGGCCACATTTATGCATTACTTTAGGGCACTTAGCTGTTCTGTGAGGGCTGGGATTGGCTAGACAGTTATAACTCTCTTCTCATTCTCTCTCACCCTCAGGATGGATGTAATTTTGTGTGTAGGACACAGGGCCCCGAAGAGGAACCTCCCACATACAGGGGCGTGTCCACAGAGCCAGAGGAGGAGCCAGAAGAGAGGGATGACCACTTACTTCCCATGTGATCTGATGACGTCAGTAGTGGGAGGGATCTATCCCGTGTGACGCTTTTGACGCTTCGGATAGATATTGCCCTTACGCACAGATCTAGGATCATCACTTACTCTCTCCAAATCCAGAGAAACATCAAACTGACTTCAGTTCAGTGTCTAGGCGCAACTTCATCCTAGTTCGTTTTGACAGTTTCAGGGACAAGTTTAGAGGTGGGCACACCAGTTTATGGAATGTTGGAAGATCGGTCTGTGACATCTGACTCCCAAACACTTAGTTCATTATATTAGATGATAAGTCACCTCCCCTGGTTTGCATGGCCCAGGCGTCATTATTTGGAGGTGGCAACCAAAACCTGGATACACTTTTTTTCCTTTCATGAACTGGAGTGGCCACCTCTGGATGGAGAGTGATGTCTCAAAAACGGACTCTGTTACATCTGGCACAATACAAGGGTCGTTACTAGTTAACGCAGCCACAAAGTCATGAACCCCGCCTATTTCTACAATGTATCTTATTACAATCTGATTTTAAACCTAACTAACCTTAATCACACTGATAACCTGATGCCTAACCCTGACCTTAAATTAATTTATATGATAGAGCCAATTTTGACTTTGGGGCTGTGTTATCTAGTGGAAACCGAAAGGCCTTTCTACATGACTGACATATGTTAGTGTGGACACAATGCATCCATAGGAACCGTTTCTAACACGACTCCCATCCAGTTTGTTTTAGTAGCTGATGGCTGTACTGACTCGTAGGTCACACTTTATATGAAGGTCTGCTTGCTCATACATTGCTTAGAATCCTTTTTACATGGTAATATCACAGTAAGTGAATACATGCAGGCTTGTTATTCACGATTTATATGCTTACAGGTCATCGGTCATCAGCCTTGACCAAAATGTACTTCTGACCCATTACACCTTTTCCTTAGCTTTTGAAGAGTAGGGTTGGGACCAATTCCATTTTAATTCAGTTGCCATCAGTTCACTTCCTAAATTGACAAAATTGAAATGGCATTGACCCCAACCATTCCTACTGTTATGTTGCGTTCATAACCAAGTGGGAAGGTGGTAATTACCAGTTGTGAAGTCGTAAATAACAGTTGGATGCATTCACGTTCTTTGAACTCGTTGAGAAAAGCCAATTGGCTAATGGCAAACAAGCGGCGTCAACTGTAAATTAAAGTACAGCTTTCACGCTTGTGAACAAATGATAGTGTTCAAAAACCATATGAATAGATTGCCTTTTATAAATAATGTTTTGTTGCATTTAACAGCCAAAAATGCTGTTATCTAGGTACTTTCCTTAGTAGGTGACGTCAGAGGTCACCATGTGGGACAAGTCGGAGCTCAGGGATGATAGACAAGTTTCCCACTAGTAATTACCAGTTGGAAGGGTGTTCAAGTGGATTTTTTCCATCGTATGTGGTAAATACCTCCTTCCCACTTGGTTATGATACTGAGGACATTGATTATGATTTTGTAATATAATGCTGTGATTGAACAGGACCTTCATAAGGAAAAAGAAGACACTTTGCGTTCAACAGTAAAATGGAGGAACTGAAGTCATTTATATAATCATGAAAAATACAAATGTATTATGTGCTATCTGTGACGTGGGTGAATATTTTTGTTTGTTTGCTTTGTGGTGTTCTTAAAAAAAAATACTTGGCCCATAGCACTCGCTTAGTTCAATCAGGACCTGAAAGATAGCATTAGTTAGACCTGACCCAGGGCAACAGGCCCCAATGAGACGTGGAGAAACGGATCAGAACTAAACCTGATCTGGGTTCAATGGATTTGGTCAGTTCTGACTTTGGCTTTAGTTTGTGATGCTATTTGTTCTTACTTTTGCATCAAAAACAAAAATATGAATAAAGTGTGTTTGATTACAGTTCTGAATCTGTCATGTATGACAAGTTTTAGTGTGCTGGCGTGTTTGCAGGGGCAATTAACTCCCTAAGCAACACAATGTAAAACATAATAAATATATTTTTAAAACAACTGCTCTCTGTATGTACTGATAAAATATGATTTACAGTGCCTTCGGAAAGCATTCAGACATTTACATTACATTTACGTCATTTAGCAGACGCTCTTATCCAGAGCGACTTACAAATTGGTGCATTCACCTTATAGCCAGTGGGATAACCACTTTACAATGTGTTTTTTTTGGGGGGGTTGGGGTAAGGGAGGGGTAGAAGGATTACTTTATCCAATCCCAGATATTCCTTAAAGAGGTGGGATTTCAAATGTCTCCGGAAGGTGGTGAGTGACTCCGCTGTCCTGAGGGAGCTTGTTCCACCATTGGGGTGCCAGAGCAGCGAACAGTTTTGTCTGGGCTGAGCGGGAACTATGCTTCCGCAGAGGAAGGGGAGCCAGCAGGCCAGAGGTGGATGAACGCAATGCCCTCGTTTGGGTGTAGGGACTGATCAGAGCCTGAAGGTACGGAGGTGCCGTTCCCCTCACAGCTCCATAGGCAAGCACAATGGTCTTGTAACAGATGCGAGCTTCAACTGGAAGCCAGTGGAGTGTGCGGAGGAGGGGGGTGACGTGAGAGAACTTGGGAAGGTTGAACACCAGACGGGCTGCGGCATTCTGGATGAGTTGTAGGGGTTTAATGGCACAGGCAGGGAGCCCAGCCAACAGCGAGTTGCAGTAATCCAGACGGGAGATGACAAGTGCCTGGATTAGGACCTGTGCCGCTTCCTGTGTAAGGCAGGGTCGTACTCTCCGAATGTTGTAGAGCATGAACCTACAGGATCGGGTCACCGCCTTGATGTTAGCGGAGAACGACAGGGTGTTGTCCAGGGTCACGCCAAGGCTCTTCGCACTCTGGGAGGAGGACACAACGGAGTTGTCAACCGTGATGGCGAGATCATGGAACGGGCAGTCCTTCCCCAGGAGGAAGAGCAGCTCCGTCTTGCCAAGGTTCAGCTTGAGGTGGTGATCCGTCATCCATACTGATATGTCTGCCAGACATGCAGAGATGCGATTAGCCACCTGGTTATCAGAAGGGGGAAAGGAGAAGATTAGTTGTGTGTCGTCAGCGTAGCAATGATAGGAGAGGCCATGTGAGGATATGACAGAGCCAAGTGACTTGGTGTATAGCGAGAATAGGAGAGGGCCTAGAACTGAGCCCTGGGGGACACCAGTGGTGAGAGCACGTGGTGCGGAGACAGCTTCTCGCCACGCCACTTGGTAGGAGCGACCGGTCAGGTAGGACGCAATCCAAGAGTGAGCCGCGCCGGAGATGCCCAGCTCGGAGAGGGTGGAGAGGAGGATTTGATGGTTCACAGTATCAAAGGCAGCAGACAGGTCTAGAAGGACAAGAGCAGAGGAGAGAGAGTTAGCTTTAGCAGTGCGGAGAGCCTCCGTGACACAGAGAAGAGCAGTCTCAGTTGAATGACCAGTCTTGAAACCTGACTGGTTTGGATCAAGAAGGTCATTCTGAGAGAGATAGCAAGAGAGTTGGCTAAAGACGGCACGCTCAATAGTTTTGGAGAGAAAAGAAAGAAGGGATACTGGTCTGTAGTTGTTGACATTAGAGGGATCGAGTGTTGGTTTTTTGAGAAGGGGTGCAACTCTCGCTCTCTTGAAGACGGAAGGGACATAGCCAGCGGTCAAGGATGAGTTGATCAGCGAGGTGAGGTAGGGGAGAAGGTCACCGGAGATGGTCTGGAGAAGAGAGGAGGGGATAGGGTCAAGCGGGCAGGTTGTTGGGCGGCCTGCAGTCACAAGTCGCAAGATTTTATCTGGAGAGAGAGGGGAGAAAGAAGTCAAAGCATAGGGTAGGGCAGTGTGAGCAGGACCAGCAGTGTCATTTGACTTAACAAACGAGGATCGGATGTCGTCAACCTTCTTTTCAAAGTGGTTGACGAAGTCATCCACAGAGGGGGGGGGGGGGGATTCAGCAGGGAGGAGAATGTGGCAAAGAGCTTCCTAGGGTTAGAGGCAGATGCTTGGAATTTAGAGTGGTAGAAAGTGGCCTTAGCAGCAGAAACAGATGAAGAAAATGTAGAGAGGAGGGAGTGAAAAGATGCCAGGTCCGCAGGGAGTCTAGTTTTCTTCCATTTCCGCTCAGCTGCCCGGAGCTCTGTTCTGTGAGCTCGCAATGAGTCATCAAGCCACGGAGCTGGAGGGGAGGACCGAGCCGGCCGGGAGGATAGGGGACATAGAGAGTCAAAGGATGCAGAAAGGGAGGAGAGGAGGGTTGAGGAGGCAGAATCAGGAGATTGGAGGGAGAAGGATTGAGCAGAGGGAAGAGATGATAGGATGGAAGAGGAGAGAGTAGCGGGAGAGAGAGAGCGAAGGTTGCGACGGCGCATTACCATCTGTGTAGGGGCAGAGTGAGTAGTGTTGGAGGAGAGCGAGAGAGAAAAGGATACAAAGTAGTGGTCGGAGACATGGAGGGGAGTTGCAGTGAGATTAGTAGAAGAACAGCATCTAGTAAAGATGAGGTCAAGCGTATTGCCTGCCTTGTGAGTAGGGGGAGGACGGTGAGAGGGTGAAGTCAAAAGAGGAGAGAAGTGGAAAGAAGGAGGCAGAGAGAAATGAGTCAAATGTAGACGTAGGGAGGTTGAAATCCCCCAGAACTGTGAGGGGTGAGCCATCCTCAGGAAAGGAACTTATCAAGGCGTCAAGCTCATTGATGAACTCTCCAAGGGAACCTGGAGGGCGATAGATGACAAGGATATTAAGCTTAAATGGGCTAGTGACTGTGACAGCATGGAATTCAAATGAGGAGATAGACAGATGGGTTAGGGGAAAAATTGAGAATGTCCACTTGGGAGAGATGAGGATTCCTGTGCCACCACCCCGCTGACCAGATGCTCTCGGGGTATGCGAGAACACATGGTCAGACGAGGAGAGAGCAGTAGGAGTAGCAGTGTTTTCAGTGGTAAACCATGTTTCCGTCAGCGCCAAGAAGTCGAGGGACTGGAGGGTAGCATAGGCTGGGATGAAGTCTGCCTTGTTGGCAGCAGAACGGCAGTTCCAGAGGCTGCCTGAGACCTGGAACTCCAGGTGGGTGGTGCGTGCAGGGACCACCAGTTTAGAGAGGCAGCAGCCACGCGGTGTGAGGCGTTTGTGTAGCCTGTGCGGAGAGGAGAGAACAGGGATAGGCAGAGGCATAGTTGACAGGCTGCAGCAAATGGCTACAATAATGCAGAGGAGATCGGAATGAAATGAACTAAACATCTGGGAAAGGAGAGAGCGGGGCCTCCCTCAGCACAACTCCCAAATATAACTCTCCCAACTTCCACCTCAGAAACTATAATTGTTGTAAACTACAGCGGTTCAATGTTTCTAGGAATAGACTAACTCAGTTTATTCAGCTAGCTAACTAGGTGCAGTATTATTCCGTGAAAATCGTCCGGGCATCAAGTCATATGACGCCACAGCCAGCTAGCATGCCGGACTCCAGCAACACGGTTTAGCGCCAATACTCTGCCACAACAAACCACCAGTGTATCAACACGCAAGCAGATCGTTTGTGTCCGTGTCTAACGTTGTGGGTTAGTCCCGACAGCTTGAGCGAGTCCATCGTCAACTTATTCAGCCAGTTAGTTAGCTAGAATAGTTAGCAAACTAGCTAGCCATTGCTTTCAGACAAAGAAGAACCCCTCCTTTCACGGCACGAACACACATTTTGTTATGTTACTGCCTTATTCTAAAATGGGTTAAATAAAACAATGTCCTCATCAATCTACACACAATACCCCATAATGACAAAGCAAAAACAGGTTTTTATACATTTTGGCTAATTTATTAAAAATAAAAACAGAAGGATTGATCATCCTTAAGATGTTTCTACAACTTGATTGGAGTCCACCACTTGATTGGAGTCCACCTGTGGTAAATTCAATTGATTGGACATGATTTGGAAAGGCACAGACCTGTCTATATAAGGTCCCACAGTTGACAGTGCATGTCAGAACAAAAACCAAGCCATGAGGTCGAAGGAATTGTCCGTAAAGCTCAGAGACAGGATTGTGTTGAGGCACAGATCTGGGGAAGGGTTCCAAAACATTTCTGCAGCATTGAAGGTCCCCAAGAACACAGTGGCCTCCATCATTCTTAAATGGAAGAAGTTTGGAACCACCAAGACTCTTCCTAGAGCTGGTCGCCTGGCCAAACAGCAATCGGGGAAGAAGGGCCTTGGTCAGGGAGGTGACCATGAACCCAATGGTCACTCTGACAGAGCTCCAGAGTTCCTCTGTGGAGATGGGAGAACCTTCCAGAAGGACAACGATCTCTGCAGCACTCCACCAATCAGGTGGCCAGACGGAAGCTACTCTTCAGTAAAAGGCACATGACCGCCCGCTTGGAGTTTACCAAAAGGCACCTAACGACTCTCGGACCATGAGAAACAAGATTCTCTGTTCTGATGAAACCAAGATTTTACTCTTTGGCCTGAATGCGAAGCATCACATCTGGAGGAAACCTGGCACCATCCCTACGGAGAAGCATGGTGGTGGCAGCATCATGCTGTGGGGATGTTTTTCAGCGGCAGGGATTGGGAGATTAGTCAGGATCGAGGAAAAGTACAGAGAGATCCTTGATGAAAACCTGCTCCAGAGCACTCAGGACCTTAGACTGGGGTGAAGGTTCACCATCCAACAGGACAACGACCCTAAGGAAACAGTCAAGACAATGCCGGTTTGGCTTCGGGACAAGTCTGAATGTCCTTGAGTGGCCCAGCCAGAGCCCAGAATTGAACCCAATCTAACATCTCTGGAGACCTGAAAATAGCTGTGCAGCAACGCTCCCCATCCAACCTGACAGAGCTTGAGAGGATCTGCAGAGAAGAATAGGAGAAACTCCCCAAATACAGGTGTGCCAAGCTTGTAGCGTCATACCCAAGAAGACTGCATATTTAAGCAATAAGGCCTGAGGGGGTGTAGTGTATGGCCAATATACCGCTGCTAAGGGCTGTTCTTTGCACGACACAACGCGGAGTGCCTGAATACAGCCCTTAGCCATGGTATATTGGCCATATACTGTACCACAAACCCCCGAGGTGCCTTATTGCTATTATAAACTGGTTACCAACGTAATTAGAATAGTAAAATTTTTATTATTATTATATTATTATTATATAAAATTAGAACCACCCAGTTTGTAAACATGATGTAGATACTTTATATAAATAACTAAATTATTAAGATTTTCTTTCCAGTATAATAATTCATAGACTAGACATAATCATACAACCTAATTAAAAATACAAATCACAGTTATGGAGGTTGAGTTTCCCTCTGGAAGATGAGGTTGAGGAGGGCTAAGTACCAAGCAAACACCTCCTCCTGGAGTAGGGCCCTCAGCTTGTCTATCTCAGCCTGGACAGAGGGCTCTATCTGCAGGTAACTCCAGTGGAAGTCCCTGGGAGGTTTCCCTCCCTGGTGGTAGTGTCTCACAATCATCACTGCTCTCTACCTCCCCCTCCCTATTCAGAATGTACATGTAGGTCTGGACCTGGTAGCTGTACACATGTGTTTTGTTTATTTTCGCATGGTTACTGTTGGGGATTTTAGTGAACAGTTTCCCAACCGTGTCGCCGGTAGTGCTTTTGCATTCAATCATGAGCCGCTCACGTTTCTTCTTGTCAGTGGCCTTTCCTTTTTTTTCCAGAATTGTCCATCTGGATTTGGGCCAGGAAGTCCAACCTTCCACTGAGGAATCCATACTCCACCTTGTTGCCTTTGGTGTATGATGCTGTCCTGGTTCCACCTGACCCGCCCTCTCCCAGCTCATGAAAGAACTTGAGCATTTCCAACTTGTCTGCTTTATTCTGGAAGAACATACCGAACCGCCGAGGCCCGGGTGACACTCTGTTCCTCCAGAACCCTGACTCGTCACAATACTCTTTGCTCTCATTGTCTTTCACATTCACTCTAGTTCCTTGAGTCACTATCAAAGACCCCTCCCCCACCTCCAGCCTAGCCCAACTCCTGGTGGCAGCAGTGGTGTACATAGCCGGTGTTGAGACTGCTGTATCACCCATGTACCTATTCCTCAGCCTGAACTCTCGGCCTGTGTTGGTCTTGTTCCCCCTCCAGTGTTTCCTACGCTTTTCTTCATCATCCTCCTGGTCAAAGAAGAGGAGTTTTGTGATTTGAAGGACCTGGCCGTCCCTTTTCATGGCCAGAAAGTGTTTAACCTCCTGGCAGCCCAGTCGAGGAACGGCTTTGAACCGGATGTTAAAGTGTTCCAGGTCTGGGATGATGTTCTGGGCATCCTGGATACTGCTCTCCATGTTAGCCAGCTTAATCACCTGTGGGGTTAGGACACCTTCAGGGAGCCTGACGCTCAGTGATTTCATCAGCTGGAGGTAGTCCTGCTGGGTTAGATGTGAGTCTTCTCCTGGTCTTCCACCAACCACAGCCCTATCTCCTCCTTCAACATCTCCTCTTTGTCCTACCTCATTCTCACCTCCTCCTCCCAATCCAGCTCCCCCTCCACCTCTTACACCCAAACCTCCATTACCTCTCCCACCCACCCCTCTGTTCACTCTTCCTCTCTTCTCTATCTTCAGTTCTACTGGTTCTACATCTCCCTGGCCTAGACCGTCTCTATATGCAGTCACCCCCCTTCCTCTTCCTCTCCCTCATCTCCCTGGACCTCTGTCCCTTACTTTAGGTTCTTCTCCTCCATTTCCTATCCCTTCTACCATTCCATTCTCTCTAACATTTCCTTTTCCATTTGTTCCTTTGACATTCGTGACACTTATAACTGATTTGATTACTAGCTCTGTACTTCCGCCTGCCTCCCCCCTTTCCGACACCGGTCTTTGCACCCTTTCCTCCAATATTTTCCTGAACTAGAGCATAGTTTTCTGCCCTATTCCCCCTCGCTTCTCTTCTCTTTCCCTTACCTGGAGGTCTTAATTCCTCACCACCTTTGCCACTATCTCCTTTTCCCCTTGTCTGTCGCTCCTTCACTACTCTGTTTCCAATTCTTCCTCCTCTGCCAAAGCTACGATCTCATGTTGAAGCCTGTCATGTTGGCTAGAGTTGCGGTCAGAGACTCTAGCCTCTATAGTGGATGGAAAAGGAAAATGAAATGAAAGCCCGGTTTGGTGCTTTGTTAAAGTCACTCACAATCCGGCAAACCTCAAAGTAGAGAAGACTGGGATCTGCCAGCCTGCTATTTCACAATATCCTCTCTCACTCTTGTCAGTTTGTTTTCTCCATGACAGTGGTGTAATCATTGGCATATGCCCAAAAGAGGCAACTCCCAATGTAGGGGGTGTGGACCTATTGATACAAGAAAGAAATTACATTACATTACATTTTAGTCATTTAGCAGATGCTCTTATCCAGAGCGACTTAATTACATCAAATGTCATCCTTTCTGATAGAAATGCCTCTAATATTAACAACAATCAGTACAAATAAAAGAAACACAAAACATGCATCAATCTTTTTCCAGAGCAGTTAAAGATATTGAACGGGCCCCGAAGCAGTTACAAATTCGTAACATATCATACAAATTGGAATTTGTAACCTATCATACAAATTGCAGGAAAAAATATTTTTGCAAGAAGTAAAATATCATACGAAATGGATGACGTTATACACAATTGTGCACGACCCGTTTTGGCTCGTGAGCTCTGCTTTCAAAACTACTGGCTGAAATTATACAAAACCTTTATAACGCATCTGTGATTCTACAACCAATAATTCATAGATAGGCTTACTGTCATTTTTCAAGCGGCTTCATTCAAGTCTTCCAGGCCTTTTATTTGGACCCTTGTTGAGAACAGTAGACATTCTGAAATGTACTACTGTTGATAGGTCGAGTCATCTTATATACTGTACAATTTAGTCTTTGTCAATGGCAGAGTCTGTCTTTGCTTGAGTCTCCACCTTAGTTTCCACTGCTGTGTGCCATACTGAACTGGATTGTCCTGTTTGGTGTGAGAGCACGTCACATGCTCTCTCTCTCTGTCATGTCAGTCTTGATTTTGGAGTTGTCTACAGGTGGGCATTAACTTTATAGCATGTGAGTCCTCTCGCTCTCTGTCTCTCTAAATTATAAAGATGACACGTTTTTCCATTTTTTATAAAATAGCAAAGTAGACATTCTTCTAAATCACTGAAATAGGTAGGCAAAACAATACACTTTACTGACACACAATTATTTAAAAAAATAGTGAGTTTCATTGGCTCTCCATAAAATGTACAATAAGCTCAAAGTATTGGGACAGTGAACATGTTGTTGTTATGGCTCTTTACTCCAGAACTTTGGATTTGAAATGATACAATGACTGTGAGGTTAAAGTGCAGACTGTCAGCTTTAATTTGAGTGTATTTGCATCCATATCGGGTGAACCGTTCAGAAATTACAGCACTTTTGGTACATAGTCCCCCCATTTTTAGGAGACCAAAAGTATTGGGACAAATTCGCTTATTTGTGTATTAAAGTAGTCAAAGGTCCCATATTCCTAGCACAAAATGATTACATCAAGCTTGTGACTCTACAAATTTGTTGGATGCATTTGCTGTTTGTGTTTCTGATTATTTTGTGCCCAATAGAAATTAATGAATTGTGTCATTTTGGACTCACTTTTATATTAATGTGGATGCTACCATGATTACGGATAGTCCTGAATGAATTGTGAATAACAATGAGTGAGAAAGTTACAGACGAACAAATATCATAACCCCCCCGTAATTGGAATGGTGTGAGAGGTTAGCATTTTACATTTACGTCATTTAGCAGACACTCTTATCCAGAGCGACTTACAGTTAGTGAGTGCAGACATTATTATTTTTTATACTGGCCCCCCGTGGGAATCGAACCCACAACCCTGGCGTTGCAAACACCATGCTCTACCAACTGAGCTACATCCCTGCCGGCCATTCCCTCCCCTACCCTGGGCCAATTGTGCGCCGCCCCATGGGTCTCCCGGTCGCGGCCGGCTACGACAGAGCCTGGATTCGAACCAGGATCTCTAGTGGCACAGCTAGCACTGCGATGCAGTGCCTTAGACCACTGCGCCACTCGGTCTTGGAGGTATGATATTTGTGCGTCTGGACTATCCGTAATCATGGTAGCATCCACATGAATGTAGAAGTGTTTAGAAAACAACATATTATCTCCTTATTTACAATAAAAGTTACTCCAAATTGACACAACACAATATTTACCATTAATTTCTATTGGGCACATAATAATCTGAAACACAACCAGACAAACAGCAAATGCATCCAACAAGTTTGTAGAGTTACAAGCTTGATGTAATCATTGCGTGCTAGGAACGTGGGACCAAATACTAAACTTTTGACTACTTTAATACACATAAGTGAATTTGTCCCAGTACTTTTGTTGCTTCCTGGCGGGCCTCCCCCAGGTGGTAAGGGTAGGCAACAACACGGCCTCCATCATTCTTAAATGGAAGAAGTTTGGAACCACCAAGACTCTTCCTAGAGCTGGCCGCCCAGCCAAACTGAGCAATCTAGGGAAAAGTGCCTTGGTCAGGGAGGTGACCATGAACCCGATGGTCACTGTGACAGAGCTCCAGAGTTCCTCTGTGGAGATGGAAGAACCTTCCAGAAGGACAACCATCTCTGCAGCACTCCACCAATCAGGCCTTTATGGTTGTGGCCAGACAAAAGCCACTCCTCAGTAAAAGGCACATGACAGCCCGCTTGGAGTTTGCCAAAAGTCAACTATAGGACTCTCAGACCATGAGAAACAAGATTCTCTGGTCTGATGAAACCAAGATTGAACTCTTTGGCCTGAATGCCAAGCATCAAGTCTGGAGGAAACCTGGCACCATCCCTACGGTGAAGTATGGTGGTGGCAGCATCATGCTGTGGGGATGTTTTTCAGCGGCAGGGACTGGGAGACTAGTCAGGATAGAGGGAAATATGAACAGAGCAACGTACAGAGAGATCCTTGATGAAAACCTGCTCCAGAGCGCTCAGGACCTCAGACTGGGGCGACGGTTCAACTTACAACAGGACAACGACTCTAAGTACACAGCCAAGACAACGCAAGAGGGGCTTTGGGACAAGTCTCTGAATGTCCTTGAGTGGCCCAGCCAGAGCCCGGACTTGAACCCGATCGAACATCTCTGGAGAGACCTGAAAATAGCTGTGCAGCAACGTTCCCCATCCAACCTGACAGAGCTTGAGAGGATCTGCAGAGAAGAATGGGAGAAACTCCCCAAATACAGGTGTACCAAGCATGTAGCATCATACCGAAGAAGACTCGAGGCTGTAATCGCTGCCAAATGTGCTTCAACAACGTACTGAGTAAAGGGTCTGAATACTTATCTAAATGTGATATTTCCGGGGGGGGGGGTTTGGGGGGCAGGAAAATATTTTAAAAAATGTATAATACCCCATAATGCTTTGTCATTATGAGGTATTGTGTGTAGATTGATGAGGGGGAAAAAACAATGTAATCAATTTTATATACTGATCTCTGATATATACAAGGGTCTTTGGTCCAATCCCAACTCGACCCCTAGATTATACATGCATTTGTAGAGATATGAGAGGATTTGACAAGTGTAAGCAATATGGTGAAACTTCTACCTAGACTATCAGAGGGCAATGTGGCGCAAATGCCATATTATTAACACCTGTCAAATAGTCTTAGATCTCCACAAGTGCATGGGGTGTAGGGTCTAGGGGTCGATTTTAGTGGTCCTCTGTAGCTCAGCTGGTAGAGCACGGCGCTTGTAACGCCAAGGTAGTGGGTTCGATCCCCGGGACCACCCATACACACAAAAAAAAAAATGTATGCACGCATGACTGTAAGTCGCTTTGGATAAAAGCGTCTGCTAAATGGCATATTATATATATATTATATATTTTGGATTGGGTTACTGTTCGGTCTCTGATGCATGTCAATGACGTAATTTTTGGCGCCGGAAAGGGAATGGTAAAGAGTGAGAGGGGGGTGGGATTTCTCTCATCTGCCTAACCGTTGTTTGCTTCACACAAAAATCTGAAAAACATCACCAAAGATTCCTTCCTAAAGCAAATGCGTAAAACGTTTACGGATAAAAGCTGAATTGTATATTAAAAAGGTAAAAATAAAGGTCCAGGAGATCGAGGTAAGAGAAAGATTTCACGAAGTCTTGCAGTCAACTTATTATCTAGCTTGATAGCTAGCTAGCTATGCTAACGTTAGCCAGATGCACTGTTGCTGCAATGATCTTGCCTAGTTTTCTAATTCAACATTGCCAGTCATTGAAAAGTAAATAATATAGCTAGCTAATATCAAATCGCAATTGTCTGTCCTTAATTTTGGATGTCTAATTTAACGTTTTAAACGTTTGGAAGAGCACACTTCTTGTCCGTCCATGTTCGGTCCTGGCTGCATCCCTTTCGGACATCGATCATGTTGTTGACAGCCAGCCGGCCTCCTACCGCTAATGACAATTTCACCCATTGATTTCGCTATCTAAGAATAGCAACGGCAACAACATACAGCAATATATAGCTTTAGCAGTTATGGCCAGATAATTTGTAGACTAGATTAGAACGTGATAACTAGGTAGGGGTCTATTGAGGTCAAATGTGTGATACTGAGAATAGAGATTTCTAGGTAATAAAATTGCTTTGCAATTGTTATTGTATATATTTTCATATAATACAAAAAAAGAATTATTTGACAGTACTGTAAGAAATTACAGTGCATGATTTGATTGACATCTGTGTTTTGTGCAGAGAGCATGGATGCAGGTGATGACCAGAACACGGGCTCTACCAATGGGAATGCTCCGTCTGCTGGGAACTCCCGCCCTCCCCAGATAGCCCACATGTCTCTGTATGAGAGGCAAGCTGTGCAGGTGAGTAAAAAAAAAAAAGCCTGCTGCATGATTCATTATCTTTGATAATAGGGCGACTGTCTGCACTGAATGTTGAACGACTAGCCTTGCCTAGGAATGACCAGTCAAGAAGAACATGTGCACACCGGAGGGTTGCTGGTATCAAATCCTAGATGCCATTGCCTGCTGTTGTGCCCTGGAGCAAGGCACTTAACCCCCCCACAACAACAGCTCCCAGGGCGCCCAGTGTCGCAGCCCCCCGCACCTCTCAAAAAAAAACCTGTATGTGTGTCTTTCGTAGTGGTTGGGTTAAAAGCGGAAGTCAAATTTCTGGGTGGACCTTGTGTGCATTTGAACAATAAACTGATCTTAATCTTAATGAATATGATGTTGATGATGGTGATGATTTGTACTCTCTAGGCCCTTCAGGCGCTGCAGAGACAGCCGAACGCAGCCCAATACTTCCAGCAGCTCATGCTGCAGCAGCAAATCAACAGTGCCCAGCAGCTTCACAACCTGGCTGCCGTGCAACAGGTAATAACACAATAATAACGGGTAACACAACAGCTAATAACACAATAACAGGTAACACAACAGGGAATAACACTAACAGGTAACACAAGCTAATAACACAATAATAACAGGTAATAATAACACAATAGCAGGTAACACAACAGGTAATAGCACTATTATACCATGGCATTGTTGAATACTTTTTTCTGATTGTCTTGAATGGCATTCTAGAGCATGTATTATTTCCCTATAACACACGGTAGAATTCAATGGCTATAGTTAATTCTTACATGTTCTGTTTAAGCTGCTTTTGAAAGCAAAAGTTGAATTGAAAACATTGGTATTGTTGAATTCGATGTTCATAGTAGCAAGCTAGGTATCCAGGCTCTGTCGTAGCCGGCCGCGACCGGGAGACCCATGGGGCGGCGCACAATTGGCACAGCGTCGTCCAGGGTAGGGGAGGGAATGGCCGGCAGGGATGTAGCTCAGTTGGTAGAGCATGGCGTTTGCAACGCCAGGGTTGTGGGTACAATTCCCACGGGGGGGCAGTATGAAAAAAAAATATATATATATAAAAATAAAATAAAAGAATGTATGCACTCACTAACTGTAAGTCGCTCTGGATAAGAGCGTCTGCTAAATGACTAAAATGTAAAATGTAAAATGTATGATGTTTTGGTTAGCTAAACTAGCAAGTCTGTTTGTTTGTTTACTAAGGCAACAACTGTAGCTATCTAGTAAACTTGCTAGCTACTTCAGTTGATGTTGAACACATTTCTACCGGCAAATGTGTTCAATTATAGCCATGGTAAAAAATGAATAATCAACTCGGGACTTTGCGTTCTCTGGAAAATAATGCAACTCCATGGAAGGTCAGTTCCACTTCGCTAGCGCGTCATGGAACACACCTACCACGTCATTAACTATTTTCCATAGAACGCATAGCCCCTCATTAATTATCCCTTACATACCTCTTTCATTTTGTTTCTCTATCAGGCCACCCTTGCTGCTAGTCGCCAGTCCAACTCTCCCAACCACAGTGTGTCCCAAGCAACCACCACTGTAAGTTTCCCAGTCAATAATTGAAATAAATGTGGCAAGCACTGTTATCCATGTGATTCCTTAATTGCAGTTTCTTAGCTTTCTTTGAGATTCCTGGCATATGGCAGCATCAACATTTTCCCTCTTGTCACAGGTCAATCTGAGCACCACCTCTGGGGGAGGGACCATGACCAATCCCCGCCCCCTCGGCCCTGCCACATCAGTGACATCATCAGCTCTCAGCCAATCAGTGCTGCTGGGTGGGAACTCAGCAGGACAGGGCCAGATGTACCTGAGAGTGAGTTGAACAAGGAGAAGACAGATTTTTGGACAGTTGAGAAGGAGCCTCCCTGTGTTGACCATTAACCTCTTTATATTCAATGACCTCTGACCTATGAGCCCACAGGTCAACCGCTCCCTCAGGGCACCCCTCGCAGCCTCCCAGCTCATCTTCATGCCTGGTGGCACAGCAACGGCTGCTGTAGCGACAGTTGCACAGCAACAGCCACAGCCGCAGCAACAACAGCAGCAACAGGAAGTCCCTCTCACCTCCAATGCCCAATCAGACAATGACCAGGTAGTGACCACTTCCTATTGTGAGCAGCGATTTTTCAGTCTACAGATTTTGCACAGATAATATTGTTTCTAATTATTTGCCTTATTTTGTGTCTCCCTCTTCGTTCTCTCTCAGGTGCAGAACCTGGCTCTCCACTGTATCGCCACTCCCAGAGTGGCCGCGGTGAAGACTGAGTTTCCTGACAGGAAAGACGCAGGTGAAAGGACTTATCTTTTCCTCCAATATGCAGACACAATTCTCTATTAATTTGTGTGCCACTAAATGCAAAGAACGGTCTGTCTCTCTCTCCAACTTTAAACATGCTTTATACTCTCTCTCCCTCTATCAGCCAACTATTCTCTTAGTCAACAACAACAACAGCATCCTCAGCAGCAACAGCAGCAGTTCTCTCAGAACACCCAGCAGCAGATACAACCCCAACAGCAACAAATGGCCACCAAACTGACTAACTACACTCATCCCACTGCCACCGGTCTCCCCAGTATGAATGTCAAGACTGGAAACCAGTTGCATATGGCCCCAACCGCTGTCGCCTCAGTTCCCACCTCCTCCTCCCCCTCTCCCACGCTCCCTCTCTCCCAGCTCCTCCTCTCCCCTTCAGGGCTTTGTCAGGCCCGGGCGGTAACCACGGTTACCCCTGCTGCCACGGTGACGCACATCCTAGTCCCCACCTCCAACGTTCCTACCTCCTCTCAGGGCTACCCCATAGGTTCAGTCGCCCCTAAAACTAACGTCAACACCCAGACCTTGGTGGTGCAGCCACTGCAGCAGTCCAACACTAACATGGACAAGGTGAGCCACAGCTCTGGCCCTGTACACATACAGCCCAAAACCTCACAGGGTCACCGCTTACCTGTCCAGTTGCCCCCACGCCACCCTCCACCTATCCTCCCGGCCCCATCCAACAACTCCCAGCCCAACACAGGGGGCCACCACCCGCCCCATGTCCCAGTCCAGCTGGTGGGAGCCAGGCAGGGCTCAGTAGGAAACTCCCAGGCTTTGGCCCAGGCCCGAAGCTGCTGCCCCCAGGACAACGGCACCGCTACAGCCTCTACTGGAGGGAACACCATGGTAACCCTCTTACAAACGAAAAGAGTTGGGATGTGTGTGTGTGTGTGTGTGTGTGTGTTAATCAAAACTTGTCTCTTCCTGATGCATTAGGCAAAGCCTGCAATTGGCTCATTGAAGAGGAAGTCGGAAACTGATGCAACCAATGCGATGGCAGTCGAACCTTCCCAACTTTGCTGTCCACCAATGAGAGATTCTGCCCCTCCTCTATCTCCCGCCCCCACGTTGGACTCAGGTAAGATGTCTGAAGCTATACTGTATGTTCTTGTTTAGTTGAATTCTATCTAAGGTTGGCGATTGCTTGATACAAGGATTTAAGGTTAAGTTGTAAAACAGAGCACGACTCATATTTGGTAAATTCATGTTTGGTTTTTCTAATGAATAGTGGAAATTCCCAAACTCGGACATTTCACCAACACTCTTTTCTACCCTGTTTCCCTCACTTTCTCTCTATTCCTTTCTCCAGCTCCTAAAGCGGTGCCAGCCTTCTCCTCTCCCCCCACCCTGTCTCTGCCTCTGCCCCTGTCTCGGGGGGTGGGGGGTCAGGGAGACAGAGCCCCTCTGCCCCAGGCGGTGGTCAAACCTCAGGTCCTCACACACCTCATAGAGGGCTTTGTCATCCAGGAGGGAGCTGAGCCTTTCCCTGTGAGTTCACATACCTGGATGGCACCTACAGTGGGGGAAAAAAGTATTTAGTCAGCCACCAATTGTGCAAGTTCTCCCACTTAAAAAGATGAGAGGCCTGTAATTTTCATCATAGGTACACGTCAACTATGACAGACAAATTGACAAAAAAAAATCCAGAAAATCACATTGTAGGATTTTTCATGAATTTATTTGCAAATTATGGTGGAAAATAAGTATTTGGTCACCTACAAACAAGCAAGATTTCTGGCTCTCACAGACCTGTAACTTCTTCTTTAAGAGGCTCCTCTGTCCTCCACTCGTTACCTGTATTAATGGCACCTGTTTGAACTTGTTATCAGTATAAAAGACACCTGTCCACAACCTCAAACAGTCACACTCCAAACTCCACTATGGCCAAGACCAAAGAGCTGTCAAAGGACACCAGAAACAAAATTGTAGACCTCACTCGATCTGTGGCTCCATGCAAGATCTCACCCCGTGTGGTCAAAATGATCACAAGAACGGTGAGCAAAAATCCCAGAACCACACGGGGGGACCTAGTGAATGACCTGCAGAGAGCTGGGACCAAAGTAACAAAGCCTACCATCAGTAACACACTACGCCGCCAGGGACTCAAATCCTGCAGTGCCAGACGTGTCCCCCTGCTTAAGCCAGTACATGTCCAGGCCCGTCTGAAGTTTGCTAGAGTGCATTTGGATGATCCAGAAGAGGATTGGGAGAATGTCAGATGAAACCAAAATATAACTTTTTGGTAAAAACTCAACTCGTCGTGTTTGGAGGACAAAGAATGCTGAGTTGCATCCAAAGAACACCATACCTACTGTGAAGCATGGGGGTGGAAACATCATGCTTTGGGGCTGTTTTTCTGCAAAGGGACCAGGACGACTGATCCGTGTAAAGGAAAGAATGAATGGGGCCATGTATCGTGAGATTTTGATTGAAAACCTCCTTCCATCAGCAAGGGCATTGAAGATGAAACGTGGCTGGGTCTTTCAGCATGACAATGATCCCAAACACACCGCCCAGGCAACGAAGGAGTGGCTTCGTAAGAAGCATTTCAAGGTCCTGGAGTGGCCTAGCCAGTCTCCAGATCTCAACCCCATAGAAAATCTTTGGAGGGAGTTGAAAGTCTGTGTTGCCCAGCGACAGCCCCAAAACAGCACTGCTCTAGAGGAGATCTGCATGGAGGAATGGGCCAAAATACCAGCAACAGTGTGTGAAAACCTTGTGAAGACTTACAGAAAACGTTTGACCTGTGTCATTGCCAATAAAGGGTATATAACAAAGTATTGAGAAACTTTTGTTATTGACCAAATACTTATTTTCCACCATAATTTGCAAATAAATTCATAAAAAATACTACAATTTGATTTTCTGGATTTTTTTTTCTAATTTTGTCTGTCATAGTTGACGTGTACCTGTGATGAAAATTACAGGCCTCTCTCATCTTTTTAAGTGGGAGAACTTGCACAATTGGTGGCTGACTAAATACTTTTTTCCCCCACTGTAGCTACCTGCTTACCATGGATCAGGAGAGGATATTTGGTTTTGTTTGCACAGAACTTTGCTTTAGGGCCAGAACGTATCCTTCTCTAACACCCAAACGTGACATTGATTGACAGGTGACTGGGCCAGTGAAGGAGCCTCTAGCCATGGGTGTTCAACAGGCTGACAATGGAGGCCCTGCAGGTTAGTGCAGTGGTTCCCAACATGTTTCAGCTACTGTACCACCAACTGTACCCCTGAAGTACCCCCTTGTGCATTTTACCAGTAGCCCTATGGCCTCATGAGTCTTCTCAAGTACTCCCTGTGGATAGGCCAAGTATCCCTAGGGGTCCTAGGATCCCTGGTTGGGAACCACTGGGTTAGTGGGTGGTATATTGTCTACCTTCCTTAAAGAGTACACTCCATACCAGCTTATTTTGATTTGATTCTGCCTCTGATCCAGTTGTCTGTGAGATGTTGCAGGACTATAGCTTAATTCTGTACAGTAGTTGTCATCCCTAGCATAGGAGGCTGGTGGGAGGAGCTATAGGAGGACGGGCTCATTGTAATGTGTTTGACAACGTTCCATTAATTCCATTCCAGCCATTACAATGAGCCTGTCCTCCTATAGCTCCTCCCACCAGCCTCCTCTGATCCCTAGTCATCTCTGTACTAACAGTCTGACTCTCTCCTCTCCAGTGTTGAAGTGCGAGTACTGTGAGAGCTTTGCTCCAGCCAGTCAGTTTAGGGGCTCCAAGAGGTTCTGCTCCAAGACCTGCGCTAAGAGGTACCCTAGCCACCTCGCCTGTTTTCTCACTATATCACACACCTCTCTGACCAGAACAGGTCTACACTTTAAAGTCAGCACTGTTGACATCACTTTTTTGTCCTGGGTGCAGCCAACAGTATTGACTCCTTGTTGTTACCTGCTTTGTCCACTCTCCTCCAGATACAATGTGAGCTGCAGTCACCACTTCCAGGTCAGTAGGGGGCGAGCTTCTGCAAGGCCGCCTGGTCCTCCCGTTCCCCCAGACAGCATCGTCAGACGCAGGGGTCCTCGCAGGAGTAGCTCAGAGATCGCCTGCGCTAAAATAGCCGGCAGACATTTGCCTGTCAAGGAGGTAAAGTGGATTTTTCTGATCCATGAAAAGAGTGAATGTCCACTCAGAATAGAATGCAATACAACTTTTACTGTTGTTTACTCTCCTCTTGTTTCACGTTTGTTTCACGTTTGAATGGCACAAGTACAGTGAAATGCCTTACTAGCTCTAACCAACACTGCAGTGATCAATAACAATGTAATACTAAAAATAACAAGGTAGAACAAAAACACACAAGATAGAAAAATAAGAACACAATAAAGTAAGTAAGCATACTATACTGAACACAAATAGAAATGCAACATGTAAAGTGTTGGTTTCATGAGCTGAAATAAAATATCCCAGAAACGTTCCATACGCTCCAAAAAGCTTATTTCTCTCAAATTGTATGCACACATTTGTTTCTATCCCTGTTAGTGAGCATTTCTCCTTTGCCAAGATAATCCATCCACCTGACAGGTGTGGCATATCAAGAAGCTGATTAAACAGCATGATTATTACACAGGTGCACCTTGTGCTGGGGACAATAAAAGGCCACTCTAAAATGTGCAGTTTTGTCACACAACACAATGCCACAGATGTCACAGGTTTTGATGGAGTGTGCAATTGGCATGCCGATTGCAAAATTGTCCACCAGAGCTGTTGCCAGAGAATGTAATGTTCATTTCTCTACCATAAACCGCCTCCATCGTCGTTTTAGAGAATTTAGCAGGATGTCCAACCGGCCTCACAACCACAGACCACATGTATGGTGTCATGTGAGCGAGCGGTTAGCTGATGTCAACGTTGTGAACAGAGTGCTCAATGGTGGCGGTGGGGTTATGGTATGGGCAGGCATAAGCTATGGACAATGAACACAATTGTATTTTATCGATGGCAATTTGAATGCACAAAAATACCGTGACGAGCTCCTGAGGCCCATTGTGAGGCCCATTTTTTGGGGGGGAGGTATCTGTGACCAACATGCATATCTGTATTCCCAGTAGTGAAATCCATAGATTAGGGCCTAATTTATTTATTTAAATTGACCGATTTCCTCATATGAACTGTAATTCAGTAAAATCAATGAAATTGTTGCGTTTATATTTTTGTTCAGTATATATACAGTGGGGAAAAAAAGTATTTAGTCAGCCACCAATTGTGCAAGTTCTCCCACTTAAAAAGATGAGAGAGGCCTGTAATTTTCATCATAGGTAAACGTCAACTATGACAGACAAAAATAGAAAAAAAATCCAGAAAATCACATTGTAGGATTTTTTTATGAATTTATTGGCATATGATGGTGGAAAATAAGTATTTGGTCAATAACAAAAGTTTCTCAATACTTTGTTATATACCCTTTGTTGGCAATGACACAGGTCAAACGTTTTCTGTAAGTCTTCACAAGGTTTTCACACACTGTTGCTGGTATTTTGGCCCATTCCTCCATGCAGATCTCCTCTAGAGCAGTGATGTTTTGGGGCTGTCGCTGGGCAACACAGACTTTCAACTCCCTCCAAATATTTTCTATGGGGTTGAGATCTGGAGACTGGCTAGGCCACTCCAGGACCTTGAAATGCTTCTTACGAAGCCACTCCTTCGTTGCCCGGGCGGTGTGTTTGGGATCATTGTCATGCTGAAAGACCCAGCCACGTTTCATCTTCAATGCCCTTGCTGATGGAAGGAGGGTTTCACTCAAAATCTCACGATACATGGCCCCATTCATTCTTTCCTTTACACGGATCAGTCGTCCTGGTCCCTTTGCAGAAAAACAGCCCCAAAGCATGATGTTTCCAACCCCATGCTTCACAGTAGGTATGGTGTTCTTTGGATGCAACTCAGCATTCTTTGTCCTCCAAACATGACGAGTTGAGTTTTTACCAAAAAAGTTATATTTTGGTTTCATCTGACCATATGACATTCTCCCAATCCTCTTCTGGATCATCCAAATGCACTTCAGACGGGCCTGGACATGTACTGGCTTAAGCAGGGGGACACGTCTCGCACTGCAGGATTTGAGTCCCTGGCGGCGTAGTGTGTTACTGATGGTTGGCTTTGTTACTTTGGTCCCAGCTCTCAGCAGGTCATTCACTAGGTCCCCCCCGTGTGGTTCTGGGATTTTTGCTCACCGTTCTTGTGATCTTTTTGACCCCACGGGGTGAGATCTTGCATGGAGCCCCAGATCGAGGGAGATTATCAGTGGTCTTGTATGTCTTCCATTTCCTAATAATTGCTCCCACAGTTGATTTCTTCAAACCAAGCTGCTTACCTGTTGCAGATTCAGTCTTCCCAGCCTGGTGCAGGTCTACAATTTTGTTTTTGGTGTCCTTTGACAGCTCTTTGGTCTTGGCCATTGTGAAGTTTGGAGTGTGACTGTTTGAGGTTGTGGACAGGTGTCTTTTATACTGATAACAAGTTCAAACAGGTGCCATTAATACAGGTAACGAGTGGAGGACAGAGGAGCCTCTTAAAGAAGAAGTTACAGGTCTGTGAGAGCCAGAAATCTTGCTTGTTTGTAGGTGACCAAATACTTATTTTCCACCATAATTTGCAAATAAATTCATTAAAAATCCTACAATGGGATTTTCTGGATTTTTTTTTCTCAATTTGTCTGTCATAGTTGACGTGTACCTATGATGAAAATTACAGGCCTCTCTCATCTTTTTAAGTGGGAGAACTTGCACAATTGGTGGCTGACTAAATACTTTTTTGCCCCACTGTATATATATATATATATATATATGCAGGGTCAGTTCCATATTTAAAATGTGCAGGTATACATGTATGACGCTCTTCTCTCTATGATTGGCTGTAGTGTCGTTCTGAGTCCAGTCGCTCGGAGGATGTGTCCAGCTGTGACGGAGAGGAGGAGGAAGAAGATTCCCCATCACTCTCCCCTAGCTCCTCCCTCTCCTGCCCTAGGCCCGCCCACTGCGATCCCCATTTGGACGACTCGGCTCAAGGCAGCCTCCCATTGGACGAGGCCAACTTCCTGTCTGGGAGCCCCGCCCATTGGGGTGTGGAGGAGGTCTGCAAGTTCATCTCTTCACTACAAGGTCAGTACTTATTCATTAACAATCAATGAAGCAAACAATTTAATACAGAGTCTTCATAGTAGGGGAAACTATAATAATGGAACCAATGGCCAACTGGTCAATTAGATCAGGGTTTCCCAAACTCGGTCCTGGGTGCACGTTTTGGTTTTTGCCCTAGCACTACACAGCTGATTGAAATAATCAAAGCTTGATGATGAGTTGGTAATTTGAATCAGTTTTGTAGTGCTAGGGCAAAAACCAAAACGTGCACCCAGGGGGGTCCCCAGGACCGAGTTTGGGGAAACCCAGAATTAGGTTTGTACATAACCCATGCCAAAGTGTATTTTAGGTTGAGGTTCATTGCTAGTGAGCAGTCCCTTTCATAGTGTATTCACTCGCTCTCTCCTCCCCTCCCAGGTTGTGAGGAGCTGGCAGCCCAGTTCTTGTCCCAGGAGATTGACGGACAGGCCCTGCTGCTACTCAGAGAAGAACACCTCATCTCCACCATGAACATCAAACTAGGACCCGCCCTCAAGATCTGTGCCTCCATCAACAGCCTACGAGACTGACGGGGGAAGGGGGGAGGAGGAAGAAGAGAGGGGTTCAAATGAACTTCAAACTGGGACCCACACTAAAGACTTGTATTAGTGACATTCAAGCCTGAGACCAAGACTGAAAGGGAGAGGAAAATGGGGGTTAATTTTGATCATGAACATCAGTCATTTTAGAGACTAGATGAAGAGAAGGGGGTTGAATATAAGTAAGAGGAAGAGAAGGGGAAATCATTAGGATATGCTTTGACTTTCCTGGACATTGAATGTGCAAAAACATCTGTTAGTTATGAGTGAGTGGTGAGCATGGGCATCTGATAGTCTGTCTTTAGAGTGTTCATGTTTGTGTGGGTGAGTTGATGTATGTATGTATGTATGTATGTATGTATGTGTGTGTGTCTGTCAGTAGAAACATATACTCATGTGAGACTGCAAACGTGGTCACCTACAGTAACCATGGCTGGCTAGCTAGCTAGGACAGTTCAAGTTGCCTTTTTCTACATTTCAGCGGTGCTATAACCATAGTGTTATTATTGAAAATGGTCCATTTCACTTTCTTATTTTTTTTTTTTTACAAAGTAGATTTGTAATGTTAATGTAGATGTCAGTCCAGCCAGGCTCTAATCACCTGTATGAAAGGATATTAAAGAGCTTGAACAAATTGTTTTTTAATTTCACCAGATAGGACTCTGTTTTATAGCTTTGATCTTTTGTACTATAATCAAAGTTATTATTTTGGTGTGGGAGGAAGTTTTTCATGGAGAGGATGTAGTGAGTATATTAGTAACTGACTGAACTACCTGAATATGGGTATTTGTCCTGAGAGGGGAGATACTGTGTGTATGCAGTACTACCAATAAACACCTGTTACTGGAACGATGCTCGTTAGCTCTGAGTGTTGTTTGTATATGGCTGCTATAGACTCTCAGGGCTGTTCAACTCCGGTCCTGGAGGGCTGAAACACTTCTGTTTTTTGTTTCTACCTGGTAGTTAATTGCACTCACCTGGTGTCCCAGGTCTGAACCAGTCCCTTATTAGGAGAGGATGAAAACTAGACATGTTTCAGCCCTCTGGGACTGGAATTACACTGAACAAAAATATTAACACAACATGTAAAGTCTTGGTCCCATGTTTCATGAGCTGAAATAAAAAATCCCAGAAATGTTCCATATTATGCACAAAAAGCTTATTTTGGTATCTGTAACCAATAGATGCATATCTGTATTCCCAGTCATGTGAAATCCATAAATTAGGGCCTAATTAATTTATTTCAATTTACTGATTTCCTAATATGAACAGTTTTTGTTCAGTATAATTAGCCCTGACTCTATGGTGACGTTTCAATGACTTGTAAGGTTCTCACTGTGCAATGTTACAATCATTCAAGGTCAAACTCCTATAACACCTGGCTTGTAGAAAAGCATAGTTAGACAAATAACCCTGTACACTGTTTTCAGCAATATTACCAACTACTGAAGTAGAAAAAATTACAAGAGAATTCAAAAGACAAAAACATTTAGGAGCCACTGGCACAGAGTACTGCTGACCAATTCAGAAGAGAAAAAGAGCATCAGTGTGAATGGTTTTATTTGACATTGGCAAACTTCTACATTGATTCACATTGTGGAGAGTGTGCAAATGATGTGAGTTCAGTTTGTGCTCATTTACAGTAGAACATCAACCACAGAACTCTGACCTTCCATATAATTTAGCTTGTACCAAATATGATGATTAAATCTTATCAGAGGAAGGTCCTAAACATTGCCGAAGACTCCAGCCACCCTAGGCATAGACTGTTGTCTCTGCTATCGCACGGCAAGCGGTACTGGAGCGCCAAGTCTAGGTCCAAAAGGCTTCTTAACAGCTTCTACCCCCAAGCCATAAGACTTCTGAACAACTAATCAAATGGCTACCCGGACTATTTGCATTGTCCATTATCTATTTTTTACTTCAGTTTATTTTAGTAAATACTTTCTTAACACTTATTTTTCTTAAAACTGCATTGTTGGTTAAGGGCTTGTAAGTAAGCATTTCACTGTAAGGTCTACACCTGTTGTATTCGGCGCATGTGACAAATAACATTTGATTTGATTTGATAAATGAAGATGTCCCACTCAGGCCGTTTACCATAGAAAACAATTGTCACAGTTCCGGTCTGCTTAAGGGGTGGCACCAATACATTAGCAGCTGGGTCTGGTCTGCTTAAGGGGTGGCACCAATACATTAGCAGCTGGGTCTGGTCTGCTTCATTTCATTGACTGTTTATGAACCAGAAAAAAGGAGAGAGTGAGATTTCGCTTCCTCTTCCAGGAGGTTTCCTGATCACCTGACCAGAACAAACTGGAGGTGCAACCAGGGTCCTGAGTTTTTCCTGGTCACCTTACGTGGTCAAGATAATTAAACTCTGGCCCTACTTATGAGACAGCAGTATTTAAAGCTAGAATCCTTAGTTGCTACATATATTTTTGGACTTAAAATTATAAATTAAGTGTAACAAAACAACTTATAAACATCTTATACATCTCTTATGAAACCTGGTGTCTCTACCCATGTGTTCTTTCAGTCCCTTAAAATCACGACAAAAATCATTACTCTTATTATACAAGAATTTTGAAGACAGGATTTGTAAACCTTCATATACAGTATATACATCAGTGGAGGCTGCTGAGAGGAGGACGGCTCATAATAATGGCTGGAATGGAGTAGAATGGCTGGAATGGAGTAAATGGAATGGTATCACTCCATTCTGGCCGTTATTATGAGCTGTCCTCCCCTCAGCAGCCTCCACTGATATACACAATCAACTACAAACTGAAGTTGACTCAACGATTGTATCTGTTCAAGTCTACCTATCTTAAGTCTATGGCACAAAGACATTGGCAGCATTTCAGTGCAGAAAGTAGTTTCCTCCCTTCTGCCCTCATCCACCCCTTTTCAATGATATGATGAGACTGAGTAAGTGAAAGCAATATAGCTTTTGTCTGTTTTTCAGATCCATGAAGGGGACTGAAAAAGGGCAGAAGTGAATATCTTTCTGGAATGAATGGAGCCGTACATATATAATCCATCGTCGTCCCTCAGCATAGTGCATTTCATTGGCCGGCACAGCCGCCACTCAGAAAACAGTGTAGCTGTTGGACTCCCCATATCCAGCCTCCTGCAGGTACTGCTCGATGTTGATTGACTCAGGCACCTTGAGGACTTTGTCGTTGGCACTCTTCTCTCCTGATTGGAGCTTGCGGTCGACCTCGGCCAATGTGGGGCGATCCTGCTCCTTCCATTGGCAGCAGGCCTTGATGATGGAGTACCTGTGAGAAGGGTGGGCGTGGTTACAGGGGAATAGAGGTATATCTCAGTCATAAAGATAGAGAACATTGTATCTGTCTGTCCCATTATGGCTTCTGTGAGCATGGGCAGCACCGTTGAGGTCATCTCCATTTTGAAGTTGTCCATTTTCTTCTTCTACTACTTCTATGAGTTGGTAAAAAAAACTGAAAGAGTGTGCACTGCCACCTGGAGTGTGTTGTTTGAACTGGTATAAAGCCAAGGTTTGTACCTGCAGTTATGGAATGTTTGCTCACGAGCAGGGGTGAAAGAATTCATTTCTTCCCGGTATGGGACCTCCTATAAGCGTGTGTATAAAACATTTTATGGGCCTAATCATAGAATTACATATAGAATCCCTATAAATGTAATAGGATCTCTGTGGGCCTAGTCGTAAAGATTTGTCAATTAGCTTTTACAATGTATTACCTTTTATTGTGGCATAAACACAACCAGTCATGATGTTTTCATCGGATTGTCAAACAATCACTTCAAAGGGCTCCTATACTAGGCTACCAGCGCAAGTGAATCTGTTACACAAAACACCTCAAAGCGTCATGACATTTGGCTATTGTCATTAGGCCAGAATTTATGCGTCCACTGCTGTCCACGCTCATTTCGGTGTCGGGCACTCATCTCTGCCTTGCCAAATTTCAGTGTTCTCGTCGAACGACATCGCATTTTGGAGCGTAGGCTATACCACCCGTTTTCAAGTTTTACCTGTACGGTGTACCCCAACTATTTATTTTGCCGGGACGCCGTACCGCCTTACTTTCACCCCTGCTCACGAGTATATTTCATTGGCTGATCCCTCCCGATGACCTGGATGGAATTATGTGACCCTTTCTTAACCCATAGGAAGTCCCACCCAGTTGACTACTTCAAAATGGTGAAAGTCCTCAATGGCGCTGCCCATGCTAAAACAGGCTTTTAGGCACTATAGTCCTCTATCTATCTCTATGATCTCAGTCTAAAGAAGCTCCCTCTCCTGGTGATAACGCAGTAATAATAGTGATGTATAATGGATAGTTACAGTAAGTTGGAGCAGTTGGCTGGCTTTCTCAGTGTTTTCCCTCTCTGGTGAAACTGCAGAAGCTCGTTGACGGAGATATCTGAAAACGGAGCATCACCTGAGAGAGGGAGAAAGAGAGAAAGAGGGGAGAGGTTAATGACACAAATTAGAGATTGTAGCTCAGAGAAAGAGTTGATATCAGAATGAATGAGAGTGGTTGTTATGTGTATCACTGGCCAAAAGGGGCGCTCAAAGAATACATTTCATGTAACTCACCCAAGGTCGCCATTTCAAACAACATGATGCCAAACGACCAGCTAGTGAGAGAAAAACAAACATGTATCAGTGGATTTTGCATATCTTGAGAATTGATTGAAATGTCAGCATAGACTAAGTAGAGTAACTCACACATCACTGCTCTGATTGGCAGGCCTCCTAGCCAATAGCTCGGGGGCCTGCCATTTCTTCATGCCAGGAACTTCAGTCTGAGTAGCTCCTTTGGTATTCCTGGTGTAGACCCCGCCCAGTCCCCACAGCTTGGCCGTCAGCTCCCGGCTGACCAATACACTGTGAGCACGGACGTTGCCATGAAGAAGGTCTCGGCTGTGGAGGAACTCCTGATTGGATGACAGGGGATAACGTGAAAAAGGTTAAAGGTGTGGGACAGTGTCATATCTCAACATTCATAAATGATTCCCTTTCATTCAATTAGTCTCTAAAGTCCACAGTGACTTCCCCCTCTTGTTTCCAATGCACAGGACAGGTGCAGTACACTAACATACAGGAAACCTACCATGGTACTTGCGTTCAGCTGACCAAATCAATGCAGATAAGGAAAATACATAAGCACAGGAGCCACTGTGGACTTTTGAGGCACAGCACACACATCTTTAAAGATCCTTTCAGATCCTAATTATGGAAAAGCAAATAAGGTTAAGAGATAAGATAAGTAGTAGACAATGACGAGGTCAGGATGGGGACATGTTCATGGTTTGAACATGGGGCATGTTCATGGTTTGACGGTTTGAACATGGGGCATGTTCATGGTTTGCACATGCTGGTTTCTGTGGCAGAAACATGTGGCAGAAACACATTAAGCCAACATATTACCATAGTGTACTCACCAGAGCAGAGGCTACCTGTTTGGCCATGGTAAATATACGTCTCTCTGTGAGCTCACATGGAGGGTCCCCGCCCACACCATCCTGACATAACACAAATAGAATCAATTTATACCCAAAATCATCCTTATCACAAACAGCTCCTAATTTTACTATAAATAATGGGCTAATTGAGACAATGCCTCATGGGTAATGTGATTCCTACCTGTCTGCACCGCCACAGGAAGCTGAGCAGATCTCTGTTCTCTAGCTCCTCAACAACAGTAACTAGGGGCACACGCAGAGAGACCACGCCCAGGAGCTCCGGCAGGAAGGGGTGTGGCCCCAGCTGGGACAGGAAGGAAGCAAAGCCCAGGAAGTTGTGCCTCTCTGTGGCGCTCGCAGAGTCTGAGGGAGAGGAGGAGGAGAGGAATATTAAATTGCCTGCCAACATGCTGTGTGAAAATGGCCTTCCAAAGCCTTTGATAAACAACTGCTGTGGCTCAACAGATTTTGTCTGTATCTCAATGCCTTGAAGCAGACTTGTTGTACCAGTTGGTAATTCCATTTCTGAAAGGCAGGTCAGAGAAACAGGTTTTAGAGAGACCAGTTTTACAAAGTAAACAGTTGCTGTAATTATGGTGGTGTTTGTCTAACTATCCACAAGCAGCAGCCACACCTATTGAAACTAAGGAAGAAATTGCCTAATGGCGCTGCGCCCCCTTTCAATGGCAGGGGAGAGGCTGTTTACAGTGGCTGTTTTGTCACTTTTTGACCATGCTGGAAAGGCTTGAAGTACCATGCTTTGACCACAAATTCTACTTCACACTAACGTCAACCCTAACTTTAACCCTTACCCTAACCCTAAGTAGTTCTGACTATATCACCACTTTGGTATGCTAATACACTGCTTATAAGCCATTATTAAATAGCTTGTTTCAGTAGTAGCTGTTTTTCATCTCTTCTCACCGTTGAGCACTCGGAGCACAGCGTTCCTGTTGTCCATGCGGGCTCTGTAGAGGGAGACGGCCTTGTCAGAGTGCAAGGAGAAGGCTGCGGGCAGCGAGGCCACCAGGTTGAAGGACTCTGGCAGCCTCTGGCGAGGCAGCTCCCTGGGCTGGACCATAGGAGTGAAGGAATGTGTGAAGGACTGGGGCAGGGGGCTGGACGGGAAGGATGGGGTGAGGGTCTTGGGTGGGGGGATGGGGGGGAGAGAGGGAGTCCCCACGGAGGAGATATGGTTGGAGGAGGGGTGGGAGTGAGTGGGGGAGAAGGTAGAGTAGGAGGGGGCGTCGAGAGCAATAGTCTCATGCTCCAGCGGGTTGATACCCAGGGGAGCTGGGCAGAGGAAGGGGAGGATGAATAGAGAGAGGAGGAGGGGGGAGAGGACAGAGAGGGAAGAGAGAGGAATAGGTTATTGCCTGAAGTTTAAAAGTAGATCAAATCAAATCAAATTGTATTTCACGTTAAGGTGTAGAAATGCTTACTTAAAAGTAACACAATAAAATAACAATAACGAGGCTATATACAGGGGGTACCGGTAACGAGTCAATGTGCGGGGGTACAGGTTAGTCGAGGTAATTTGTACATGTAGGTAGGGGTAAAGTGACTATGCATAGATAATAAACAGTGAGTAGCAGCAGTGTAAATAGTCCGGGTGGCCATTTGATTAATTGTTCAGCAGTCTTATGGCTTGGGGGTAGAAGCTGTTAAGGAGCCTTTTGGACCTAGACTTGGCGGTCTGGTACCGCTTGCCGTGCGGTAGCAGAGAGAATAGTCTATGACTTGGGTGACTGGAGTCTTTGACAATTTTTTGGGCCTTCCTCTGACACCGCCTAGTATATAGGTCCTGTATGGCAGGAAGTTTGGCCCCAGTGATGTACTGGGCCGTACGCACTACCCTCTGTAGCGCCTTACGGTCAGGGGAACCCTGCCAAATATTTTCAGTCTCCTGAGGGGGAAAAGGTGTTGTCGTGCCCTCTTCACAACTGTCTTGGTGTGTTTGGACCATGATAGATAGATACAGTATAATAACAGGTTTGATTCTGTTCATTACTAGCCTGTGCAAATAGAATAAGCGCCTATGTTGTTGACTTAGACAGAAACACACACTCATAACCTCAAATTACCTACAGTATTTCACTATGAAAACACTCTTTCAAAGTCACATCCTTGAGCTCAAATATACACACACACTCACCATCGATGCCGTGCAGTTGTCTCCTGGAGCGCTGTGATCTGGACGTGGCCACAGTGTTCTGTGGTCGGATGCGGTCCACCTTCTCAGGACAGAACCGTAGCAGGATGATGAAGACCAGCGTGACCAGGAAGCTAGCCAATAGGAGGATGGGCACGATGATCACTTCTTGCTCGTACACACGGATATCTGAGGAACAGACATGAACATAAAGACAACGAAGAGATAACTGTGTGTCTGTCTGTCTGTCTGTCTGTCTGTGTGTGTGTGTAACACTTACTACAGATGGTGTCTCCCGGTTTACAGCGGGAGTCTGCTTCTGACATTGAAGACATCCTAACAACAAAGCAAGGCAAAGTGGGTAAGACATGAGGCCTTGTAGGTTACAACAGTGTATGTCAACAGATGACATTTCAGATGACATTACATCTCTTGATCACAGTGCATAACCAACGTAATTGATTAAATGGTTGACGTCGAATTATTCTTTTTAGACCTTCCCAGGGGAACTGTGCTGAGATTTCCCACATTTACTTTGTCTTGAACTTTCATATTTCAACAGAGTCATGTTGCTTCTGAAATGCTGTACGAATCGCTGGTTCAATCAGGGTTTAAAACAAGGTGTCAGTGGCAGACAGCTCAGGAAGAATATTCACGTAACACATCCTCCGTTTCTTTTTTTCCCATGAGGAAAGGTCACACTTACATACATAACCTGCTTAAACATTCAAATACAAGAACGGATTAATCACATGAATGATGAACAACATCATCATCACATGATGACCAGTAATAGTGAGTTTCAGATCCTCTGTTTATAGTGGACCAATTAGATCAGATCCTGTGATGTGAATTAAGATTGAGATTATGATAACTTTATTCGAACTTAATTGAACTACTGCTTTATCCCAACCCCTCCTCCGAAAGACACACGAGACAGATGTTTCACCTTGTCGGCTCCAGTATTCGAACCAGCGACTTTTCAGTTACTGTTACACAACTTGTGATTATCATCGACACACACACACCTCCAATTTATTCAGAAATTGTACTACAACTTTAAGGAAATCAATTCTTACGCATTGCCCCCTCCCTCATTTTACTCTCACATACACAATAGCCCCTATAGCAGCTCATTGTAGCTGTGAATGCAAAATGATATGCCCAAGCTTCACAACAAAAGGGCACATCCTGATATGAAGCATCACATGCATCACATTGCAGCACCAATGCATAGCTGTACACCAGAGTGTAGCCTATGTGGCACAGCATCTGGGGCTTCTGCCTGGTTTTCCATTAACACATTACTACTGTTTTACTGTAGGTCAACGATGAACATGTGTCTCCCAGTTACACGAAGAAACTAAAGTCCCTAACCACCTGTTTGTGTCACTGAGTGCAGTGATTACTTAACCAGTCCAGCTGCATTTTTGCAAGCAGGAAAAGCACAAGGACACACACCTACAGACAAACCGGTAAACACACACACTCAGCAGACGAACACACACAATCTCTATCGTGTATATACAGTATACAGTAATGGAACCAATATCTAGTTCAGACAAATCATTATAAAACAATCACAGACAAAGTAAACACAGTGTAGTCATCTTACCTCTTTCCCTGTGTGTGTGCCTCAGACCTTGAGAAAGAAACCTTAACAATCCAGTGATATAATCCTTTGCCCTTTCCGTGACATAAACCAACACATTTCATACATTTTCCCTGTTGCGTGTCAGTGTGTGTAGTCCAGGGTTAGTGTTGTGGTTTCTCTCCCATTCTCTCTCCTCTCAGGGGGTTTGTCAGGCTCCAGGGATTACTGTGTTGTGTGGCTCTGTGTTTGTCTAAGTCACACGTTCAGAGTTGTCTCAACCCCGCCCTCTTCACCTGCACTACATCCATCTTTCTCTCCCACCGTTTCTCGCTCTATTTCTTCCTCCTCTCCCCTTTTTTCTCATCCAGGAAGTCTATCTTAATGTTAATGTCACACCAGTTTAGTGGACTTCTTTCTCTCTGTAGAAGTTCTTACCCTCCCTATTCTGTCCTGACCTGTCAAACTCTTGTTGTGTTTGCTAGCCCTTTGCCCTCCACCATGCCTCTTTTGTCTGGGGAAACAGGTCCTTCCACTTCTTTCCAGTCTATTGTCTGTCCTCTTTGTTTTGGTTTGCTTATCCGGTATTTTCTCTGGCCTCTAATCTTCCGAAAGCCTTGCTTGTCCTTAAACGTGAATGTCAGGCTTCTTTCTGTGGCGGTCAAAATTATTAGTGAAGAGACAGTGATCTATCTATTTAAAATAATAATTTTCAGTCCAATTTAGAAAATAGACAATTAAAAATCATATCTATAGTATTTATTCATCTTAATGAATACATGGCAGGTTTCAAGTCCCAGTCATGTCCCAGTTTCATGTCACAGTTTGGCAGCAGCAGGCTGGGGTCCCATCCACTTCTCTCCTAGAAGACAGAAGGATATGATTGGATAAGGTCTGCGCTAAGCTGAATCTTGATGGGCTCAAAGTGATGATATAGGAACCAAAATTCAAAACAATGGAATTTACCATATCTAGCAACCATGAAGCAATAATGATAACTGTCTTGAGTTGTGTGATTACATACCGATTACATACCTTTTGATAGATAAATCTATCAAAAGGTTTTGTGAGGTGCATGACATAAAACGTGTAAAATGACGTGATGCATGACATTAAGATGTACAGTATTGATTGCAGTCCCGTGTAGCTCAGTTGGTAGAGCATAGCGCCAGGGTTGTGGGTTCGATTTCCACGGGGGACCAGTACGAAAAAAGTATAAAAATGTATGCACTCACTACTGTAAGGTTGACTTTGGACACAAAAAACGGTCCAACTCCGCCCCTTTCTCAATTTGGGGTGTGACTTTGGTGGTTCGTCTATGTGTCATTCTGGTCATGCGCGCCCCGCGACCGACGTAGCCAGTTCGTTAGCTAAACTAGCCACTGTAGCTAGCCAGTAACTCCTCCAGTAGGGCCTTCCGAGTGGCACAGTGGTCTAAGGCACTGCACCGCAGTGCTTGAGGTCCCAGTCATGTCACTACAGACCCGGGTTCGATCCGTCTGGGTTAGGGGAGGTTTTGGCCAGCCGGGATGTCCTTGTCCCATCCCGCTGTAGCGACTCCTGTGGCATGCACGCTGACACGGTCGCCAGTTGTACAGTGTTTCCTCCGACACATTGGTGCGGCTGGCTTCCGGGTTAAGTAAGCAGTGCGGCATGGCAGGGTCGTGTTTCGGAGGACGCATGGCTCTCGACCTTCACCTCTCCCGAGTCCGTAACTACCAACTGGAAATCGTAAAATAATAATACAAACATTTCACAGGATTCGTTTTTGGACAGAAGCTGTAGAGACCGGTAAGAAATGGGACTTCTGCAGCCAAATATTTTATACATGAAATGTTTGTTGGTTTTTAAGCATTATGTATGATGGTGCATGACAAAATACAGTTTAAAGTTATACAGTTTAATGTCAATTCTATAATATGCTATTTGTGAATATTCTGATGCATCCAAATTTGGAGATTAGACAGGAATATGACCCCTTATGATGCCAAAGTGAGTGTGGGCTCACCTATGCAGTGGGCAATGAGCTCAAATCGGTCAGAGCCAAAGAACACCTCTGGCTTTCCATTCACATGACACACAGCCAGAGGAAAACCAAAGGCCTGAGAGAGAGTACAGAGAGAAGGTGAGATAGCGGAAGAAGTGAATGCACTGATACTAGTGAATGTACTGATACTGATGTCCAATCCCACACTGATGGCTGCTATTGTCATTAACAGCCATCTGATCCATCTACATGTATGTGGCTAGGGGTTGGTTGGGAGAGAACAGGGAGAGGAGGAGGAGACACTGACCCCATGGTCCAGTGCTTCCTTAGTGGATCTCTTCAGCTTGTCTTTGATTTCCTTAGAGGTGGACAGTTTCAGCAGCTCTTCCACCTCACTGGCTGAGAGCCCTGCCTTCATGGCTGCCTGGAAAAAACATGAATCACATTAAACAACAAACAACCTGCAATGTTCAAATCCATGATGCCACTATCTACCCAGACCCAATCTCAAACTGCTCTAGGAGGATTATGCCTTCCAGCACTCAGGGATTGCGTTCTTGAGTGCAATGGCATTAGTGTTGGGTGATAACACTTGTTTAACAGATTTTAGCATTTTAGTAAAATGCAAATTTTTCTGATATTCTGTGAAAGGCAACTTTGTGAAAGACACTAGACAGATGATGAATGGAGAGAAGCCTTGAACTCAAGCTCCAACGACTGAGTACTTCCTGGTACCTCAGAGAGTGATGCAGGCTGGGTAATGTCTTTGTCTTGGCTCCAGATCCTCTTCCACAGCTCCCGGGACACCTGCTCTACCTGCTTATCTCCGCCCACCTCCCTCTCCTGTACCGCCGCCACAAAGCGCATGGCAGACAACGAGCCTGGGACAGACAAATACATGGTTGCAAGAGAAAAATGTGGTGACCGTGAGGTCAGCAAGTTTATTTTGCTTGACTGCGAGGCACAAAAAGGCTAAGAGAGACCATACAGAGCAGTGTATTAGGTATAGAGGGATAAAGCTAATTGATAATATAGAACAGACATGTTGACAGCACAGATGTTTCTCTCCCTGAGTGTCCCCAACAGACAGCAATACTCAATGGAATGTTACAGGGAGAGACTTCCTGTCAGCACCAGCTACCAAATCTTGGCCTACTGCACTGAGGCCAAGACCTGTTAAAGATGCTGTTTGATCTATATTAGGAAGCCTTCATTGATCTTTAAGATACGTTCTATATATGAAACAGTACTGGCATATTAGTGTTGTCCCCACCCATGTGTATCATGAATATATATCCAATAGCATTGTTATAAGCGGGAGGGGGGGGCACCTTTTTCGAACATGACCTCAAAGGGGTCAGTAGGGGGACTGATGGGGACCTGGAAGTACTGGGCTAGACGATGCAGGTCTGTGGTCATATACAGGAACTTGTTTGGGACCAGACCTGGGGGCTTATTACCTGGAATACAGGATAACAGTAAAATCAGACATCACATCACAATACACATGACTCATCATAATGACTTTTTAAATGGCTGACTGACAACATGTGCAATGTAAACATGGCAGTCCATCCATAGCCTATTGTGAAGTCTGGTTTGTGTACTGTTGATCTTAGCTACTTACCTGACCCTTGCATGACGCCACCCAAGAACGCAGGACGTAGTTTAAGGTCAATGTTCCACACATTTCTGTAACGGCACATGACCTAAAGATCGGATACATGCATGCACAATGATTAGTCAATGTATAGAACTCTACCTCTGAAATTTTGAAATGTACAATCTAAATACACTAACCTCAAAGCCAACCCATGAGTAGGGTGAGACCACGTCATAAAACAGTTCAATCACTTTCCTGGAACTTGCCATCTGAAGGAAATGTGTGGATACAGTGTAACAATTTAGCTAGATGTAACATCGTCCTTGCACTGCAAGTAAAAACGTCCCTGTAGCCACAAACACTTAGCTATAACGTTATTTTGTGGGGTAATTAAACGTTCTATCTTACGTCATTGTTAATTCTGTGCACGTTACCTTTGACCACCAGCTTGCCGTCCGTCTCTGTCAAAGAAAAAACTGTGTCAAAGTTCAACCATTGAAAACAATAAAATGCACTTCGCACTCTGATTGTTTTCAAGTTTAGAAATATGCACATATGCAGCAAGAGTCCATTCAAATTACCCGTGCAAAAGTCAAACCAGTTGTTAACTTTGTTCTTTCGTTGTGTATTTCAAGCGTACATGTAAACTACAAATAAAGACACTAAACTGGAGCTGCTTTAAATAACGTGGATAGAATTAGCTGCAGTTTAGCGCTCAGTGCTTCTGGGTCATGGCTAGATGGGATACATCTTCTTCGATGAGGTTCAACGGCGATTGGCATCCAATACATGTTGCATTACCGCCACCTACTACACTGGAGCATAACTCCCTTATACTTTGCTTTAAAAAAATAATAATTGTTTAAATTAAATTTTTAAAAATAACAATAATAATACTAATACCCTACCATCTAACACTACACTCACAAAACATGTTTTAAAAAAAATACAATACTCTATACACTATTTAAATCTATTTAGTCCTACTTCCGGCCAACAGCCTAAAAGGATGGAACATCACCACTTAACACACCCTGTAACTCTTCTGATGTCAAGTCTCGCACACCCAAATCCCTCTCTGCAGCTGCCACCACAACCTCTATTTTCTGCGACTTACGTTCCATCCCTGCAGTACAGTTGATAAACATTGCTATAAATGCCAAAAATCCAATCTTACTGAAACATATATCACTTGTTGGTTTATCCCTCTGTACTGGTACATATCTACTACTCACACCACTCCTCTCAGGATCCCTCCCCCTTGACCCATCTTCCTCTACTTTCTTCACTGCCTCAGCATATGACAACTTCTGCACTACTCTAACCCTGGAAACCTCAACCTGCCTCTCTCGCATTGGACATTTCTGATCCCCAGCCCCATGGGCACCCCTACAATTAACACATATCACTACTTTCCCCAATGCTACACATTCCTTTGTCTCATGCCCTTCTGCACACCTAGGAACCTCCCTCCTACACACTGCTACCACATGCCCATAAGCTTGACTCCTGTAACAACGTAATGTATTCGGCACAAAAGCTTGTACAGGATAACTTATATATCCTAACATCATTTTGTCGGGCAAAGATTCAACAACAAAACTCAAAAGAACAGACAATGACTCTTCTGTTTCTCCACTCACGCCACCCTGTCTGCGTCGCACCAAACGACGAGCATCACAAACACAGAGAATCTTCCATTTCAGTTGGTCAGCTTTCACATTTACCGCTACCCCAGTAATCACTCCTTTCAATGGCGCCCTTTTCTTGAGAGCAAAACAATTCACACCTCTTGCCCCCATTTGTTTAACACGGAGCGCCTGCTCCCTCAGACCAGCAGAAACACAAACAATTATCACAAGACCACTTCTGGTTACCCTCACCGATTCCACAGCACCTAACTCTGTTTTCACCCACCCTGAAACCACAAATGGATCAGCCAAAAGGCAAGGGTCCAATTTTTCCAAAAACGTCACTCCTACTGTCACAGACTCATCTTTATCCTGACCCTCGGTGCAAGCCTCGGGTGGGATACATCTAATGTAAAATTACGTCTTAAGTAGATTTTTTTTCCATAGCTAACCCTAATAATTTTCCTAACCTTAACCTAATTATCCTAACCTGCTACGTTCATTTTCATAACCTGCTGCGTAAGATCTCCTAGCCTGCTACGAAAAGTAAATTCTAGTCAATTGCGACATAAACTGTATTCCATCTAGTCAAAACAGTGTTTGTTTACTTTCTACATTCTTCTTCAAGTTTTATTGGCGAATCGCAACCAACACAAACATAGGCACAGACACATGCATACACACACATGATAACATACGCTCTATACACACACGTACACATGGATTTTGTGTTGTAGATATGTGGTAGTGGAGTAGGGGCCTGAGGGCACACACTTAGTGTGCTGTGAAATCTGTTATGAATGTATTGTAATGTTTTTTTAAATGTATAACTGCCAAAATTTTACTGGACCCCAGGAAGAGTAGCTGCTGCCTTGGTAGCAGCTAATGGGGATCCAGAATAAATACAAATACAAAATCTGATAGGTGCATACACCTCCACCTACTGTACTGGAGTGTGCAATTGGCATGCTGACTGCAGGAATGTCCACCAGAGCTATAACCAGATAATTGAATGTTCATTTCTCTACCATAAGCCGCCTCCAACGTCATTTAGTATTTCTGTCTGTAATAAAGCCCATTTGTGGGGGAAAACTCATTCTGATTGGCTGGGCCTGGCTCCCAAGTGGGTGGGCATATGCCCTCCCAGGCCCACCCATGTCTGCGCCCCTGCCCAGTCATGTGAAATCCATAGATTAGGGACTAATTTATTTATTTCAATTGACTGATTTCCTTATAGGAACTGTAACTCAGCAAAATCTTTGAAATTGTTGCGTTTATGTTTTTGTTCAGTATAATAAAATCTAATCTCATGGATAACACTATTGATACCAGAGCTGCCAACTCACACGCATTTGACCCTCTTCTCACGCTTTCACGGCACACCTCTTATATCTCACGCATTGAAAAGTACTGGTTTTATCAGTCCATTGTATAGTCAGCGCGGTAACTTTTCAACTGTGCTCCAAATCGTTTTGAAATCGCAGCATCTGCACCTGAAATTTAACATCATGAGCAGAATCACTATCAATGTCCTGTCTTGCCACAGCACGGTGAACCGCGGCACATCAAAGCATATGATTGGTCTAGTCATGTATCAAGGGGATTGGATGCGCGTTTTAAAGGACAACCCTCAAGATTAGAGTGGAGTTGAATGGATAGAGATCGTTCTCCACTGAGTTTATAAAACTGTAAAAAGAGCAGCCCGGTAGCGCTGTTTTATGTACAATATTGTGAACAAAATTTGGTTGCTGTTACTCCCGTCCCTATTTCAGAATGCAGCCTTTTGACAGCATGTACTAAAGTCGATGTAATCCACACGTGCATTAGTCCCCTCGTTGGGTGATTGGCATTTAGGCTGTGACAATGAAACAGCAGCAGACAGACCTACAGTATGTTTTATCAGGGAAGTTGGGTAGGATCACCTGATTTGCACTATGAAAATCATTTTCTCAAACAGATTGTGAACCCAAAGTGTAAATTTGACTCTAGAGGGGGTACAATAAATATACAATAATTTGGGTAGAGTGTAGGGGAAGATTTATATAATATTTTCTTCAGGAGATTTTATTCGCTCTTTACGTTGTTTAGTCTGATTAAATAATTAGCATTCTTAACAATGGGCTAAAATATAGAGTAATCACTGTGCTTATCAGCAATAACACTACTGTCATTCCCCACACTTATTTTATTATTCCACTTCTTCCTAATTTTGCGCAATCTCGTATTTTAAATCTGATATGCCTACTTGTGTCTTTGAAAATGAATTATATTAGGCTATGCATTTTTGCCATTCATGGACAGTTTTGAATAAGTCATACAAATAAGCATTGGATATTAAATGCTCCAGGAATCAAATATCATTTTTAACATTTTAGTATTGTGCACATGCAAAAGCAGAGATGGTAGACAACTCATAAACGCATCATATTTTGACAACCTAGAGTAAAATGTTTGCAAGGATCTACAACTAGTAGGCATAAACCATCTGAATATTGATATTCATTCGATTTTTGTTGAAGGTCGGGTGATCTTGAAAAATGAATTGTTATAACAAAAACATTTTCAAACACCCAGCACTTGGGAAACATAGATATGGAGTGGCCAACCCTCCTGGAAAGCAAGCAGGATTTTCTTCCATCCCGATTTTAAAGATATATATCACCCAAATGACAAAATATAAAATGTTTGTGTCCTTACCTTCAAAGCAGTCTATGGACAAGCAGACTGCAATCTATGATTTGGTTATCCACTGCCATCAACCATTAATATTAACATTACCTGTGCAGAGCCTTGGTGTAGTGGTAACACACCCCAGCATGTGTTGCATACAACTTTCCACGGGAGAACAGGGCTCAATCCCTGCTTCCAACCTTCCCACTGTTTTTAGCATTTGCCTGTCTCCCTATCTCATTTCATTACTGTCTGAATAAAGTGTCAAACCACCTAAAAAAAAATTAAAAAAAACATATCAGCATACTTTACATTTCATACCCCAAAAATCTCAAAGTAACAAAGTAGTCGAATTTTGAGTGTTCATTTAATGTTCAAAGCATCCTGAATATACCTAATTTTCCACCCTGGTAATAGGCCTAAGCCATGTCAAAATACATAGAATTGCAGGGAAATAGTTTAAAACAGTAAAATCTTCCTGGGGGTGGACCCCCAACCCCCAGTCTAGGGATTGTGCCAGGGGGCAATACAATTCACACAGCAAATCTCACTCCAGCTTTCTTCAAAAGTTGGCAGCCCTGAATTATTACAATGCTCTAAAATAGTAATATAAATATTGCATGACTTAGTTATCATACATTTACTACAATGATGTACACATATTAACAGTGAAAATATTCTAAAATAATATATCTGTATTACTTGCTATGAATTTATCAATTTGAACATCTTATTTTACAACTTGTACAGTGCGTTCGGAAAGTATTCAGACCCCTTGACTTTTTCCACATTTTGTTACGTTACAGCCTTATTCTAAAATTGATTACATCTTTTTTTCCCTCATCAATCTACGCACAATACCCCATGATGACAAAGTGAAAACATGTTTTTAGAAAATACCTTAAAACAGAAATACCTTATTTACATTCAGTATTCAGACCCTTTGCTATGAGACTCGAAATTGAGCTCAGGTGCATCCTGTTTCCATTGATCATGCTTGAGATGTTTCTACAACTTGATTGGAGTCCACCTGTGGTAAATTCAATTGATTGGACATGATTTGGAAAGGCACACACCTGTCTATATAAGGTCCCACAGTTGACAGTGCATGTCAGAGCAAAAACCAAGCCGTGAGGTCGAAGGAATTGTCTGTAGAGCTCCGAGACAGGATTGTGTCGAGGCACATTTCTGCAGCATTGAAGGTCCCCAAGAACACAGTGGCCTCCATCATTCTTAAATGGAAGAAGTTTGGAACCACTAAGACTCTACCTAGAGCTGGCCGCCTGGTCAAACTGAGCAATCGGGGGAGAAGGGCCTTGGTCAGGGAGGTGACCCTGAATCCGATGGTCACTCTGACAGAGCTCCAGAGTTCCTCTGTGGAGATAGGAGAACCTTCCAGAAGGACAACCATCTTTGCAGCACTCCATCAATCAGGCCTTTATGGTAGAGTGGCCAGATGGAAGCCACTCCTCAGTAAAAGGCACATGACAGCCCGTGTAACAGTGTTGCTTCCGTCCCTCTCCTCGCCCCTACCTGGGCTCGAACCAGGGACCCTCTGCACACATCGACAACAGTCACCCTCGAAGCACCGTTACCCGTCGCTCCACAAAAGCCGCGGCCCTTGCAGAGCAAGGGAAACAACTACTTCAAGGTCTCAGAGCGAGTGACGTCACCGATTGAAATGCTACTAGCGTGCACCGCTAACTAGCTAGCCATTTCACACCGTTTACACTCACCCCCCTTTTGACCTCCTCCTCTTTCCGCAGCAACCAGTGATCCGGGTCAACAGCATCAATGTAACAGTGTTGCTTCCGTCCCTCTCCTCGCCCCTACCTGGGCTCAAACCAGGGAGCCTCTGCACACATCGACAACAGTCACCCTCGAAGCACCGTTACCCGTCGCTCCACAAAAGCTGCGGCCCTTGCAGAGCAAGGGAAACAACTACTTCATGGTCACAGAGTGAGTGACGTCACCGATTGAAATGCTACTAGCGTGCACCGCTAACTAGCTACCATTTCACACCGGTTACACTCGCTTGGAGTTTGCCAAAAGGCACCCAAAGGACTCTCAGACCATGAGAAACAAGATTCTCTGGTCATTTAGCAGATGATGAAACCAAGATTGAACTCTTTGGCCTGAATGCCAAGTGTCACATCTGGAGGAAACCTGGCACCATCCCTACGGTGAAGCATGGTGGTGGCAGCATGGGGATGTTTTTCAGCGGCAGGGACTGGGAGACTAGTCAGGATCGAGGGAAAGATGAACGGAGAAAAGTACAGAGAGATCCTTGATGAAAACCTGCTCCAGAGTGCTCAGGACTTCAGACTGGGGCGAAGGTTCACCTTCCATCAGGACAACGACCCTAAGCCCACAGCCAAGACAACGCAGGAGTGGCTTTGGGACAAGTCTCTGAATATCCTTGAGTGGACCAGCCAGAGGCCGGAATTGAACCCGATCGAGAGACCTAAAAATAGCTGTGCAGCGACGCTCTCCATCCAACCCTACAGAGCTTGAGAGGAACTACAGAGAAGAATGGGAGAAACTCCCCAAATACAGGTGTGCCAAGCTTGTAGCGTCATACCCAAGAAGACTAAAGGCTGTAATCGCTGCCAAAGGTGCTTCAACAAAGTACTGAGTAAAGGGTCTGAATACTTATGTAAATGTGATATTTTATTTGTTATAAAATTGCACAAAAAATTTAAAACCTGTTTTTGCTTTGTAATTATGGGATATTGTGTGTAGATTGATGAGGGGAAAAAACTATTTAATCCATTTTAGAATAAGGCTGTAACGTAACAAAATGTGGTAAAAGTCAAGGGGCCTGAATACTTTCCGAATGCAAAGCATCCACTTGGTTATTATTAAAATATATACATCATTCTGTCTGTCTATGTATTCTCCTGGGGACTGGAGTGATCTTTGACCTCTGTGGAGCCCAGGTTGTCTGTGGGCGGAAAGCTGGGTTCAGGGAGCTTGTAGGCCAACTCACTGAAAGACAAAAAACAACATCTGTCTGTCTGTCTGTCTGTTCTTCCATCTTCCTGATTTGTCCGTTCTCTGTAGTGTCTTACCTCTCTCCATCTCTCTCTGTAGCAGCCTGACGAGGGAGACAAAAACCAACAGGGGTGGTCAGTATTTCCCACAAACATATCAATAAGATATTCAGTGAAAAAAGAGAAAGTGCTTCCATCTTCAGTATGGGTTACCTTGTGCTTCTGTGGGAGCGGCACCCCGCCGGTCTTTCTAGGCCCCCCAAGAGTGTCAAAAGAATTACTGCGCACCCTTATGGCTCTCTGCAACAAAGACAGGAAATATGGATGCCAAGTCCAAAACCCACCCTTTCCCCATACTGTAGCGAAAAAGTCAAGAATGTCTGACTTCACCTTAAAGTTTTCGATGAACCCTCCACTCCCCTCAGTTACACCCTTCATCCCCTCAGAAGTCGAGAGGGCGGACACAGGCGAATCTCCCATCATGCACTGGGAGCGGGTGGACAGTTCCGCCTGCAGACCCTCCAGGAGGGACGAACGAGTGCGCAGCTTGAAAAGATAGGATGAGAGGAGAAAGGGAGGAGAGAAGGAGGCAGCATAGAGGAGTTAAGTAAGAGATGGGGAGCAGAAGAGAGGAATTAGAGAAGAGGAAAGACTTGTTGATTAGGTTTCTGTTCCACATAAAAAGATACCAGTTTTGCATCTAGAAAGTCTTTGGACCTGTGCATGTAATGCCTTAAGCATTACTGCATACATGTATAATGGTGTTAGTGTTGTTCTTCTGTGGTTACCTCAAGTCTGCTGAACCTCTCAGCCTTATAACAGGAGATCTCTGCATTGATAAGCTTGGTCAGGAGGAACTCTCTCAACAGGGAGCTCTGCAAGAGAGGCCAACAGAGACACACTGAGAATGCATCATGGTCTTTTACCATGTCACCAAGTTCAGATGTGAATTCTATTCACCTCTGTGAATATGGGAGGATCAGGGAGGGAGGGACCAAAGGGAGGTACATCCTCTCTGGCTGCGACTGACACCTGCAAACAGACCACTTTCAGGTTTGAAAAAGGCTTTCCATTCCAATAAAAATAACTACAGTGATAAGAGATCAATGTGTCTCTCCTTTTGTTTTATCTTCATACCTGGAAGACCCCTCCTCCTCCTGCCTCCTCCCCCTCGCCCCCCACTCCCTTCCTCACCCTCCTGACCACTAGGAAACAGTGCAGGAAGTGCGAGCCGATGACATCAGACAGAAAAGGGGTTTGGCCCTCCTGGTAAACAACAGCAACGATGTCGTTGCCGATGTGTCTCTTCCTCTGTAGCTGTAAGGAGCAATGAACAGAGGGTAAGAGGGAGCCACTGGAGCTGGGTTGAAGTGATTGACTGTGGGTGAGTATGATTAGTTGTCGTTATTCTAGCTAGCCTGTTGTGTATCGCCCTCTGTGAAGGGCAGTTTGGTGGACACATGGAACATGATCTCTCTGCCGTGGAAGGAAGTGAAGACCGCATCACTTCCTGTCTGGCCGTGACACACGTCCAAACCTCCTCGGAACCTGGAAGAGAGGGAGGGAGAGAGAGAATGGGGGAGAGAAAGAGGGAAGAGGCAGTCGGGGAGATGGAGTGACAGTAAGCTGCTGGCATCTTCTTATTAATCTCTTCCTGTTACAATGTCATATTTCTGTAATTTCTCCATAAGGCCATGTCACCATGTAGGTTACTGTACATTACCCAGTGAACCCTTGAAGTGTGACTGTATCTCCCAAAATAGAGAGGAATTCTTGAAACTCTTCACTTTCCTCATTGTTACAGAATATGTCCTCCTCTGTCAACTGTAAAAGATAGAGAGAAAATATGAGATGTAATGTAGACTAGTGCTCCTATTTAATGCTACCAAGCTTCTGCCTGCAGTCCAGTTATTTACCTGTCCCTCTCTCTGATACAAGACACCAAACTTGAAGTTCGGAGACACTCTGTGTTCATCAAATGCTGTTATAAGATCTGGTGCCTGAAAGACAGAGAGGGGAAGGGAAAGGGAGAAATGAAGGGAGAAGCAGAGGGAGAGATAGAGAGATAAAGGGGAAGAAGAGGGCACACATTTTTGTCAAAATTGTCTCAGGTTTTAGAGGTCATTTGAAGAGTACATTCTGTGTAACATGAAGGCCTAAAGCATTTGGGAATGTGTACAGTGAAAAAGAAGTACCTTGAGGTAACTGACCACATCAAATCTGGGCACAGTCACACTGTCGCATAGCATCTGAAAAGGACATGGTCAGTTTGGGTTTTTTCAATGATGGTAATTACTTTCAGTAAAAGTATAATAAAGGTTAATCTAAAATACACACGTCTGTTGGAGAGACTAGTAATGGTACCTTGGCCAGCTCCACAGCAGATGGGATGTTTGGGAACAGAGACACAGAGAAAACCCCATGCATAGAGCATTCCCTCATTCTGGAAAGGAAAGACAGACACGTAATAACTGTTGCTCATGGAATTCACCAGGGTGTTTCATTACATTAATTGAACAATTTCCATTCTTTCTGATATAACCTCAGTATTACTCTCAGCCTCTTCTCTTCTTCCTCCAAACAGACAGAGAGAAGGAGGGGTCCCAGGGAGGGGTCCACTGCTGTGAACGAGTGATGATACTGACATAGGAGAGAAAGTCACACAGCTACTATGTATGTATGTATTTCATCATATTGGATCATAGTCCATCTCTACCATCCAATAGAACAGAATAAGAATAGTCCTATGGGTGGTACTCTACTAACTCGTGAGCGGAAGAACTCCTGGTAGTATGTGGCCTCGCTGTCTCTCTCCATGATGTCATAGGTCTCTGGGTCTAGTCCGTAATGAGAGGATGTCGGACTGGTCTCAGCAAACTTCTGTAGCGGGGGGTCTATCCAGTAACCACCCAGCTTTGGAGGCAGGATCAGAGGAAGGTCACGACCTATCTTCAAAAGCTGAGACTTTAAAAAGGGTGAGATGATAATTAAAAAGTCTGTGGTGTATCCAATTAACTGTAGATCTAGCAGTATCCGTAGGATGATGTTTGAACTGATGTGCTCATGGTTGCACCAGCATACATAATAATGAGTTTTATGTATGCTGGTATGAGTGTTATTGCTATTGTGACATCAGTATTTTAGGGAACAAAATGTCTGTATCGTTGAGAATATTGAAGGTCAATTATTTCAAATGCCTTTATTTGTATCCCATGTTCAATGGAAACAAAGTTGAACATGCCACATACATGCCACACATGTGCACACAAATCTTGCCATTATATTTTAGGAGAAAGACTCACCCTCAAAGGCAGAGGGAATTCACAACGCTGTTCATCGAGCCTGCTGCCCTGATGAAGGAGAGTGAAGGTAACAGTGATATATATACTGATTGACTAACTGGAGAGAGAACTGTTGTACACACAGAGACTACACAAAACAGAAGGGGAATGGTGCTGTACACTCACCTGCAACTTCTCAATGATCTCAAACAGCTCTGTCACCTTACATGGAAAACACAGATAGACAGTCACACAGGCAGACAGACAGATAGACAGACAGACAGAGTCAGACAGACAGACAAACAAACAAAGACAGACAGAAAGAGTCAGACAGACAGACAGACAGACAGACAGACAGACAGACAGACAGACAGACAGAGAAAGGAGGTTCAGGGAGAAGCAGGGAAAGAAAGAGGAACAACGTTAGATAAAGACAGATGCAGGGAAGTGCAGGGAGACTAAATTAGTGATGATGCGATCAACAAATGCAAAAAGGCTATAATGACGATGATGAAAGGATATGGCCATAGCACGATTAAGTCCTTTTACCTTCTGGTTGCTGCCAACAGAGAGGAACGGTTTGGTCTCACTGGTAGGGGAGTCCAAAATATCCAGAGTGCTGTGTTCTAAAGGTTCCGGTCTGCTGCAACAGGTGGAATGACAGAGCAAAGCAATAATAATATAATAATATGCCATTTAGCAGACGCTTTTATCCAAAGCGACTTACAGTCGTGCGTGCATACATTTTTGTGTATGGGTGGTCCCGGGGATCGAACCCACTACCTTGGCGTTACAAGCGCCGTGCTCTACCAGCTGAGCTCACTTTTTCCATTCATCAACTGCAAGTGTATCAACCGCTAAATCCAGTGCAAAATGACCAGCGAGAAGGAAACTACATTAAATGTGGATAAAGGTAAATCAAGTAATTATTACGTTTCACTCACCTAATCTCATTTTCAGATATGAACTTGTCCACACTGTGAATAGGGGAAGTGGTAACTCCTTAGACAATGTGCCGCATGACATTAAGGACTACTTCTATGAACAACATTTCTAATTCAAGATTTAATTCAGATTTTGACACTAGAACCAAAGCATTTTAATTAGTTCTCAGTACTGTGACTGTTACTCACCCTCCATATGCCCCAAAAGTGAAACTTCTCTTTCTGGAGAATAACTTCTCGTTTCTGCTGTCTCTCTCCATCGTTCTGTTGTGTGAGTGCCAGTGTGCTGCTAGCTATAGTCAATCAGTGCTGCTTAGGGATGAATTAAATCACTCCCCTCCCTCTCTCGCTCTCTCTCCGCCCCCTGCGTCTCAGTCATTTAATCTCTCTACTTCCTTCCCTCTATCCTGCTGTCAGCCAGACTAGCAATATTAACCCACTCTTGGCCGCAGGGACACACACTGATGGATAACAAACCCCCATGACCCTGCCCTGACATACAGTACATGTATGGACACAGAGACAGAGGGGTCGCTGGGTGTCGATCGCCATGCTCTAAGAAACACAGGTAGTGGTCTCACTGACTGGGTGTGTTTAAAGATAGGAATGGTAAATAAATAAATAAACGCATGAGAGATTGCCTCTTTAGACCTGTTACCCTTTGAGTATATAGAACCATCAATTATTGACAGCACATACTGAGAGAGGTGCAAGGCAGCGGGAGAGGAGAGGAGGAGGGGAACGGGGATGGGTGGTAGTGGAGGGGGCAGGGGGTATTGAGGCACACTGCTAAAGGGGGAATAAAAAAATATTTAGGGTGGTTAGAAATACTGTATGTTCATACTGTATCTATGAATACAACATTAGGCTTCATTTGTGCAATAAGGTCAATTATGTTGTGGCATAATTTTTAGTTATCGTTATCAAGGAAGATTTTTCATATCAACAGACCCCTTTCTGTGTTTGCAAACATTTCCGCCCCATATTGGTTGCAGAACATAAGGGAGTTCTCATAGACTGCCAGCTAAAAAAGCCTCCATTTACATGTTGTTTATGAGTGCATTTATAATAATAATAATAATAATAATAATAATAATAATTAGGTGGGTGCTTACATTTGTCCTATTTCACACATGTACAAGTGTGTATTATACACGTGTGTGAATTGTACATTTGTTTTTTGCATATCCCACTCCCCCTGAGACACCCTCGGAGAGTGGGGTCACAGCCAGGGATCAGCAATTATTGACAGTGACCCTGGAGCGATTAGGGTTAAGTGCCTTGCTCAAGGGCACATTGACAGATTTGTCACTTAGTCGGCTCTGGGATTAGAAACCAGCAGCCTTTCGGTTACTGGCCCAACGCTCTTAACCGCTAGATTACCTGCCGCCCAATTTCACATTACTTAGGGATTATAATTGGATTTTCGCATTCTCGCTAACAACTGCTACATCCAAAATAGGTATTTTTTAAAGATCACACACAAATACAATCTTAGCGACTGTTTAAGCAATAATCAAAACAACATTTTAAGTGTATGAGAATCCAAAAAAGTGTTCGCCCAGCAAAACGTCAATCAAAATTCCCTGAACTGTCATTGGCTATAATCCAAAACATAGAATTTCTATCACTCCCACTACTCCCACACTGCAGAGGTGCGGAAGTTGGTTGTTAGTAGGGTGCCTGTAAACAAACTATAGTGTTAAAAAAACAAATTGATAGATTGCTTTTTATAAATAATGTTTTGTTGTTGCACTTAACTGCCGAAAATACTGTTATCGAGGTCATTTCCTCAGTAGGAAACGTCAGAGTTCAGCATGTGGGAGAAGTTGGAGCTCAGGGTTGATAGACGAGTTTCCCATTAGTAATTACCAGTTGGAGGTCTGTTCAACTGGATTTTTCCCAGTCGTATATGCTAAATACCATCTTCCCACTCTGTTATGAATGCACCATACGCCCTTGCAGTCCTCTGAAGAGTAGGCTCTGTAGCAGGGGTCTCCAACCCTGTTCCTGGAGAGCTACCCTCCTGTAGGTTTTCGCTCCAACCCCAGTTGTAACTAACCTGCTTCAGTTTATCAACCAGCTAATTATTAGTATCAGGTGCGCTATATTAGGGTTGGAGTGAAAACCTACATGATGGTAGCTCTCCAGGAACAGGATTGGAGAGCCCGGCTCTATAGCAAGTGGGGCTCCTATGCTCACAGCCAGAGGAATCGATCCTTTGTCTGGATAGGCCGAAAAATGTGACACGTCACTCCCTATGCAAATGAGGTGTCAGATTTCAAACCCTACATCTCAGCTCCTTGCGGGCAGCGCCATCTGAATGGGGAGACTCAGCTGTTTTGCTGAGTTTAAAGCAATTGACATTGTACTGTTCACAGAACGTTCTATACACAAACATTTCGGTCACTCAGAACCAGTCCAGAATCGCTACGAGTCCCCTAAATAAGGGACTTTACATCAGAGGTTAACAACGTACCCTGATAGCTGTACTTTTAGTTTACGGTTGATGCAGCTTGTTTGCCATTAGCCAATCGGCAATTCTCAACGAGTTGAAAGCATGTGAAAGCATCCAACTCGTATTTATGACTTCACAACTGGTAATTACCACTTGGTCATGAATGCAACATTAGTTTTACGTTGCAATGGAGGAATTTAAAGATTAATGGTTACTCTATGTGGTTAATAATATAAATGTTGGGATCTAATGTACATATGTAGGATCTTATTTTGAGCCAGTTTGCTACAGCAGGAAAATAATCATGCAGCAACAGGAAATGTGAATTATTATGTGGATTATAATAGACATTTTTTGTAGGGGTTGATACATTTTTCATTTAGGGAAAATCAAGTCTGACATTTTAAAGTGGAAATTACAAACTTTAGAAGCCTTTTTAAATGTTGAATATACTACAAGTTTGCATTTCCTGTTGTGCAGGAAATTCTCAGTAATGTGAGTAATGTGAGGCCTGTGAGGCGTCTGTTTCTCAAACTAGACACTAATGTATTTGTCCTCTTGTTCAGTTGTGCACCGGGGCCTCCCACTCCTCTTTCTATTCTGGTTAGAGACAGTTTGCGCTGTTCTGTGAAGGGAGTAGTACACAGCGTTGTACGAGATCTTCAGTTTCTTGGCAATTTCTCGCATGGAATAGCCTTCATTTCTCAGAACAAGAATAGACTGACGAGTTTCAGAAGAAAGTTATTTGTTTCTGGCCATTTTGAGCCTGTAATCGAACCCACAATTGCTGATGCTCCAGATACTCAACTAGTCTCTAGAAGGCCAGTTTTATTGCTTCTTTAGTCAGCACAACAGTTTTCAGCTGTGCTAACATAATTGCAAAAGGGTTTCTAATGATCAATTAGCCTTTTAAAATGATCAACTTGGATTAGCAAACACAACGTGCCATTGGAACACAGGACTGATGGTTGCTGATAATGGGCCTCTGCACGCCTATGTAGATATTACATAAAAAATCAGCCGTTTCCAGCTACAAAAGCCATTTACAACATTAACAATGTCTACACTGTATTTCTGATCAATTATATGTTATTTTAATGGGCAAAAAAATGTTTTTCTTTCGAAAACAAGGACTTTCTAAGTGACCCCAAACTTTTGAACGGTAGTGTATTTATTTCACATTAGCTGATGTAAGTCAGTGGAACAATTCCTATTCCTTATGGTGGGCTGTCTTATTATAGGATTGTGTGCTTGTCAGCAAGAACAGTACTGTTATTCTCATTCTTCTTTTATTTTTCCACTTCTTCCTATTTTGCTGGTGTAAGTACTTATTTGAAATCTAATATGCCTACTTGTGTCTTTGAAAATAAATCACAAGAGGCTATGCATTTTTGTAGGCATTCATGTAGATAGTCTATGTCATGGACATGTTGATTGTAAGTCATAAAATGGGAATAGGCTATATTGAAATGCCTCTTCCCTCAATTATTGTGTCATTTTAGTCGTGTGCACAAGCAGAGATGGTAACTAATCAGCCTCAACCACCTTTAGATTTTTCTTGAAGGTGGGGTGACTTAAAGAAATTAATTGTTATAGCATGAACATTTTAAAAACCCTGCACTTGGGAAACCCTATTTTAAAGGGATAGTTGACAGTAGATCTTATCCTCAATGTTAATCTCAAAGTGCACCAGATCGAAGCATTTAGCTGCTCAAATTCCAATTTCTTTTTCTTATGGCGAGGATCCCCCCAGACCCCCCCTCCTAGACTACTCATTGATCTCACATACACAAATCTACAACAGAGTACACCCACCGCCCCCTCACCTGGCTTGGCAGAAGCCTGTGCTGCCTTTACTATAGCAGTAGGCTGATGGGTGTAATACAACAACAGCTCAACGTCCCGGTCAAACTGATGACCAGCAGCCAGGCTGACCTGCAGTCAGAACATTTACATTTACATTACATTTTAGTCATTTAGCAGACGCTCTTATCCAGAGCGACTTACAGGAGCAATTAGGGTTAAGTGCCTTGCTCAAGGGCACATCGACAGATATTTCACCTAGTCGGCTCGGGGATTAGAACCAGCGACCTTTCGGTTACTGGCACAACGCTCTTACCCACTAAGCTATCTGCCGCCCCAGAACAACATTAAGATGAAGACAAAGCAGTCTGAGAGGGAATTGAACAACTATGGAGGATTCTGATGGTTCATGGTGCTAGTGAGAATGCATACACACAGACATACTGTACACACACAGACACTGATACGTACGTATGTAAAGAAACACACTTACTGTGCACATGCATATGAACACACACATGCATGCATACAGACAGACACACAGTACCGTGGCTTGGGTTTTCTCTGTGTTGAGGTAGTTAAGGGGACAGTTGGACTCTACTTTAGAGATGGGATGAGGGGATGACACGTGGGCACTGAGGACACCTGGGCACTGCCACCACTACCACTTGGAGAGAGATGGGGTGAGGGGGGAGGAAGAAGGAGAGAGACAGAGAGAGAAGAAAGAAGGAGAGAGAGGAGAGAGAGACCCACAGATTATTATGTTTTTGTTCCAGCCCTGCACTAACACACCTTTCAACTCATCCTTCACATTGTCCAGGCTGACAGAGGCCTTCCCCCCCGGAAGTAGAATACCTACACTCAGCTGGAACATGTCTGGACTCTCATTAGTCTCCTCCAATAGGAAGGCCTGCTGGCCAGAGCTCAACGCATCATCATACTGCTCCAGAGCCTGAGGGGGGACAGAGGAACACAGGGACTCATCATCCTTAGACACAACGTAGCATACATATAGGGGAGGGTGTTGTCTGACTGAAACTCTAGTCAGGTCAATGGGGTTCAATGGGCTTTTGACAAAGCATTTGGTGGGGAACAGAGGAAGTTGATGGGAGGAGCTATAGGAGGACGGGCTGATTGTAATGGCTGAAATGGAATCAATCTGTCACGATCGTCGTATACAGAGGACCAATGCGCAGCGTTATTTGCGAACATGCTTTTATTATTGATACACGAACAAAATAACAAAAACGATACGTGACGTCCAAAGGTGCAAACCACAAACCTACAACAGGAACAAGATCCCACAAACACTGTGGAAAAACAGACTGTTTAAATATGGTTCCCAATCAGAGACAACCAGCAACAGCTGACACTCGTTGCCTCTGATTGAGAACCACTCTGGCCAACATAGAAACACAATACAAGAACTATACCCTAGAAACACAAAACTAGAACAACATAAAGAACACTCACACCCTGGCTCAACATACAAGCGTCCCCAGAGCCAGGGCGTGACAGTACCCCCCCCCAAAGGCGCGGACTCCGACCGCGCCAACAGAACACCACAGGGGAGGGACCGGGTGGGCACTCCGCCTTGGCGGCGGATCCGGCTCTGGGCATGATGCCCACTCCCTCTCTAACCCCCCACAGTACCCCTGGTCCGGTCTGGCCCTGCTGGCCGGAGCTGTACTGAACACTGGTGGAGCGGATTGCTCTAGCTCCGGCGTGGAGCAGCTGACCGGTACCGGACCAGGCACTGGTGGAACAGGCACGGGCTGTGCCGGACTGACGACGCACACCACTGGCTTGGTGTGGGGAGCAGGAACAGGCCGAGCCGGGCTGGCGACGTGCACCATAGGCTTGGTGCGGGGAGCAGGAGTGGGCCGGACCGGGCTGACGAAGCACACCACTGACTTGGTGCGGAGAGCAGGAATGGACCGGGCCGGGCTGGCGACGTGCACCACTGACTTGGTGCGGGGAGCAGGAACAGGCCGGGCCGGGCTGGCGACGCGCACCATAGGCTTGGTGCGGGGAGCAGGAACAGGCCGGACCGGGCTGGCGACGCGCACCATAGGCTTGGTGCGGGGAGCAGGAACAGGCCGGACCGGGCTGACGAAGCGCACCATAGGCTTGGTGCGGGGAGCAGGAACAGGCCGGGCCGGGCTGGCGACGCACACCATAGGCTTGGTGCGGGGAGCAGGAACAGGCCGGGCCGGGCTGGCAACTCGCACCATAGGCTTGGTGCGGGGAGCAGGAACAGGCCGGGCCGGGCTGGCGACACGCACCATAGGCTTGGTGCGGGGAGCAGGAACAGGCCGGGCCGGGCTGGCGACGCGCACCATAGGCTTGGTGCGGGGAGCAGGAACAGGCCGGACTGGGCTGGCGACGCGCACCACAGGCTCGGTGCAAGGGACAGGAACAGGCCAGGCCGTACTGGGGACACACGCCACTGGCCCTACGCAGGGATCAGGAACGGGCCGGACCGGACTGGTAACACACCCCAGTACCTCTCGCCGTGCCTCTACACTTTCCTTCCCCTTTGTGACCAGTGGCCCCCTTAACCTGGCGGCCTCCTCTGCCAACCCGCTGGACCGCTCTATCGCGGCCTCCTGCTGCCCCGTCGTCCACGGCGTGAGCCCCCCCCTAAAAAATTTCTGGGTGTCTCTCCTCCCCGTGGACCAAGCCTCCCTATCTCTCGCCAGACTCTTCCTCCACTGCTCCAAAGTCCAACCTCTCTGCTCTTCACTTGGCTTGACCCAGTCGAGACTCTTCCTCCACTGCTCCCAAGTCCACCCTCTCTGCTCTTCACTAGGCTTGACCCAGTCGAGGTTGCCACGGAGATCCGCTAGCGATTCCCCTGGCGATGGCTCCTGGACACGCTGCTTGGTCCAGTTTTGGTGGGATCTTCTGTCACGATCGTCGTATATAAAGGACCAATGCGCAGCGTTATTTGCGAACATGCTTTTATTATTGATACACGAACAAAATAACAAAAACGATACGTGACGTCCAGAGGTGCAAACCACAAACCTACAACAGGAACAAGATCCCACAAACACTGTGGAAAAACAGACTGTTTAAATATGGTTCCCAATCAGAGACAACCAGCAACAGCTGACACTCGTTGCCTCTGATTGAGAACCACTCTGGCCAACATAGAAACACAATACAAGAACTATACCCTAGAAACACAAAACTAGAACAACATAAAGAACACTCACACCCTGGCTCAACATACAAGCGTCCCCAGAGCCAGGGCGTGACACAATCTAATGGTACCAAACACATCAAACACATAGAAACAACTTGTTTGACTCGGTTCCATTGATCCCGTTCCACATGTTGCCCATCCAAAAGAGTTCGGAACAGTTGGTGCATATATTTTGACAACATTTTGTGCCATTTTTGTACTTCTTGAAGCCTCACAGGTCATAGACTGCTTGGTTAACCAAGTGGGCATAGAGCGGCAAAGATCCACCAGATAAGGCAGGAGTTAAGAACAGTTCAAGGAGGCAAGTGAAGAAGAAAGACCAGCCTTGTCAGAGCTACGGAACATCCTCAGGACCTTGCAGAGAGCTGAATGGCATAGAAGGCACAGGAAAAAGAGGTCATGGAAGCGGGCTGCCTTTTTAGCAAATCCCTTTGGATTCACCGAACAGCTGCTGGGTCAGAAGCACAGTGGCCACCTTACCTGCTCCAAAGATGAGATCGATAACCATCTCCGCAGCACGTACAGCAACACAGTCAGAGAGCAAGATCTGGAGCACTGCAAGGCCTTGATAGTTCTACCAGTACCAACCACAGAGTTAAACAAGGAGCCCTGCTGGAAGAAGGTACAGGAGGTTGTCAAGAGGGCAAGAGCATCCTGAAGGTGATCTGGAGGAGGGGCAAAGTCTTTCGAAGAACATCAACCAGTTCAGAACCATCTCGTTGCTCAGTGTTGAAGGAAATATATTATTCAGCATTGGGGCCAGCCATATGACAGATTACCTCCTAAAGAACTCCTACATCAGTCCAGAAAGAAGGGATCCCGGAGGTGCCAGGATGACTGGAGCACACAGGCGTGGTCAAGCAGATAATCAGGGAAGCCCGGGAGAACAGAAGAGACCTTGTTGTACTGTGGCTGGACCTCATGAACGCCTATGGCTTCATACTCCACAAGCTGGTTGAAGTGGCTGTGGATCGGCACCACATCCCAGGCAAGATCAGGGATCTCATACTGGACTACTACAACAGTTTCAGTTTGAGAGTCACCTCTGGGTCCACAACATTGGAATGGCACAGGCCTGAGAAAGGAATCATCACAGGCTGCACCATTTCAGTGATCCTGTTCGCCCTTGCCATGTCAGTGGAGGTGGAATGTAGAGGCTCGCTGACCAAGTCTGGTGTGCGACAACCTATCAGTCTTCATGGACGACCTGACTGTGACAACAACATCCATCCCAGGGAGTAGATGGATTCTGAAGGGGTTGGAGAAGCTTGTCACTTGAACTTCAGGCCAGCGAAGTCTAGATCCCTGGTGCTGAAAAGGGGGAAGACTGTGGACAAGTTCCGCCTCGCCATTCAAGACACACAGATCCCATCCACCACAGGGAAACCGGTAAAGAGTCTGGGCAAGATGTTTGACAGCAGCCATCAAGACATCCAACCAGGAGCTGGAAGTGTGGTTGGCTGCAGTGGACAAGTCAGGTTTACCTGGCAAGTTCAAGGCCTGGATATACCAACATGGTGTCCTCCTACGGATCCTCTGGCCCCTCCTGGTCTACGAGGTCCTGATTTCTACAGTCGAGTGCTTTGAGAGAAGGGTCAGAAGCTACCTCCGCAAATGGCTGGGATTACCTCAAAGCCTCAGCAGCATTGCCCCGTACAGTCAGAAGAACAAACTGAAGCTACCCATCAGCAGCCTGAATGAGGAATTCATGGTGACCCGTACAAGGGAGGTGCTGCAATACAGGGAGTCAAGCAACCCGAAAGTCTCCTAGGCCAGTATAGAGGTGAGGACAGGAAGGAAGTGGATGGCTCAGGATGCAGTAGAGCAGGCTGAGTCATGGCTACGGCACAGCGTGCTGGTGGGTAAGGTGACTCCAGGAAGAGCTTACATTTACATTTTAGTCATTTAGCAGACGCTCTTATCCAGAGCGACTTACAGTTAGATACAGAGCGACTTACAGTTAGAGTTGACCTTGATAGCATTACAACACCACGCTACGACCAGGCCCAAGGGAAAGACAGGTGGAAGCTGGTGCAGGAGGAAGTGTGAGCAACAGTCGAGGAGGAGGGAGCCAGCAGGATGGTAGGAATGCAGCAACAAGGCAACAAGATGGGAGAAACCGGTGGAAAGTACATGGTCCAAGCTGTGGAAGGCCGAGCCCCATTGCATCAAAGTTCTTTATCCAGGTAGTCTACGATGTCCTGAAAAAGAAAAGGAGAGCCGCACACTCTAGGAGCTCAGATGCAATAATTTAATAATCAGCCAAGCTGTCTTCATCAGGGTATAGACTACAATGTTTTACCAAGCCCATCTAACATGTTCTGCTGGGGCAAGGTCGATTCACCATCATGCTCTCTGTGCCTAAAGAGAGGAGTACATCCATCATCAACTGCTGCTCAAAAGCCCTAGGTGAAGGTCACTACCACTGGTGCCACAACCTGGTGCTTAAAGCCATTGTAGAAACCATCTGCAGTGGGATCAGTCACTGCAAGCGCCTCCGACTGTAAGGGATCGGGGGTTGGCTGGGTCTAGACAGAGTCTGACACTTCCCCGATCTACTGAGACTCGATCTGGTTCACCTGAGTTCTGAGCACACCTGTCCATAATTAGGGCAGGATTTAAGGTGTGCTCAGAAGTTCAGTCGGTGCGAGGTATTGTTCCTTTGTGACTTGCTAAGCGTTTTGTTCCGAGAGAGAGACAGAGTTTGTTGTTTTTGATTACCCGTGTATCCGACCTGTGCCTTGTTGTTTGACTCCCCGAATTGCTTAATCCTCTGCTTGTCTACCCCAGTGATTACCGTCCTCTGATCCTGTGCCCTCGACTACGACTAAGCCCGCTCCCTTGGTACCTCTGCCTGTCTATGCCTGGCCCGGTTTTGACCACAGCCCGCCCGACCACGATTAAGCTATTCCCTTGTCTGTACTCTAATAAAGCATCGCAATTCTGCGATTGGATCTTACCACTCTGTCCGAGTATTCATTACAGAATACCTCGCCCATACCATGGATCCAGCGGAATTACAGAGGCGATGGGAGATACAGGAGAAACGGATGGATGAACTCCTGCAACTACTCAACGCTGGTGCGGCTGAAGGCACCACCCCAAGCACGGTCAGTCCTCGTCATGCACCTCCGATTTCTCTACCGACAAGGTACGACGGGGAACCTGGCAAATGTCAGGGGTTTCTACTCCAGACGTCCCTGTATATGTCGTATAATCGTACTATGTTTCCCGATGACCGTAGCAGGGTGGATTTCATGATTTCTCTGCTAACGGGAAGAGCACTGGATTGGGCTACTGCGCTTTGGGCAGCTGAGGTCCCCGAGTTGAATGCGGAAGTTCAGTTCAAAAGACTGTTCCAAGAGGTGTTCGACCACCCAGTATCTGGGCGTAGTGTGGGAGACCAACTATGCGAACTTCAGCAGGGCCGTCGCACAGTAGCCGACTACGCTTTGGAGTTCCGTACTATAGCAGCCGGTAGCGGATGGAGCGAGACTGCTTTGCTCACCGTTTTCCGAAGAGGGCTGCGCAAAGACGTACAGACTGAGTTGGCTTGTCGAGGAGATATCACTGTGCTACATGAGTTTATCAAAATAGCCATCTCTATTGATAATCTGATAGTGCAACATAAGGTATCCACAGTCCGGGAGCCCTCGGTCACTGGTCCTACGCAATCGACAGAGCGGAGGAGAGAATCTGAGGAGGAACCTATGCAACTGGGACGGTCACCCCTACAAGATTCGGTGAGACAACAACGTCGGCAAGACGGACTATGCCTGTATTGTGGTCAGTCGGGTCATTTCGTTCGTCAATGTCCGGTACGCCCAAACCGTAACCCAGGATATCGCCTCGGAACTGCCAAACCGGTGAGTGAGACTCAAGTGTTCAACATTACCTCTAAACAAATGTATGTGCCAGTTACCTTATCGGTCGGAGAGAAAGTGCGCAGGTTGGAGGGTCTTATTGATTCCGGAGCGGCTGCCAGTTTTCTGGATATGGGTCTCGCTGAGGAATTGGGAGTTCAACTTATCCCAATTCAACCTCCCCTGCGAGTCAACGCGCTAGACGGTGAGCCCATGGGCACGGGGTTTATTACGCACCGTACTGAGGTAATCAAGTTACAAGTGGGCTCCATACACCATGAGGACATCATTTTGTTCGTCATCTCCGCTCCACGGGAGCCGCTAGTTCTCGGCCACCCCTGGCTCGTCACCCATGATCCGGTCATCTCCTGGAAATCTGGCGATATCACAGCTTGGAGTGAGGTATGTAGGGCCGAGTGCCTCAAGTTACCTTGCAAAACGTCTACTGTGGAGGATGCGCAGGGTGCGGTGTCTACTGTTGTGCCAACAGAATACCAGGATTACGCGCAGGTGTTCTCCAAGGAGAGGGCTACCGTATTACCGCCTCATCGGGCCTGGGACTGTGCGATTGATCTGCTATCCGGGGCTACACCTCCTCGTGGAAGAATCTACCTGTTGTCACAGCCGGAACGAGAATCGATGAGCAAGTATGTTGATGAGGCGCTACAGCAAGGGGCCATTCGCCCATCTACGTCTCCCGCCGCATCCAGTTTTTTCTTCGTGAAGAAAAAGGATGGCGGACTGCGTCCTTGTATAGACTATCGAGGTTTGAACGATATTACCATAAAAAATCGTTACCCTCTTCCTTTGATCCCAGCAGCCCTCGAGCAGGTGGGGCAGGCCTCTATCTACAGTAAACTGGACCTCAGGAGTGCGTACAATCTGGTGCGCATTAGAGAAGGGGATGAATGGAAGACCGCCTTCATCACACATCGAGGACACTATGAATATTGTGTCATGCCCTATGGACTTACCAACGCGCCCTCAGTATTCCAGGCGTTCATGAATGACATTTTCAGGGACATGATTGATCGCTTTGTGATAGTGTACATTGATGACATCCTAATCTATTCTAACTCTCTGAGTGAACATGTGTCCCATGTACGACAGGTTCTGGATCGGCTCCTACACCACTCTCTGTTCGTGAAGGCAGAAAAGAGTGAATTCCATGTCACCACGATTTCCTTCCTTGGGGCCATACTCACTCCCGACGGGGTTAAACTGGATGCATCCAAGGTACAAGCGGTACAAGATTGGCCTCAACCCCAGACGGTGAAAGAGCTCCAGAGATTCTTGGGGTTTGCCAATTACTATAGACGGTTCGTGCGTAATTTCAGCACCACCGCAGCTCCCCTGTCGGCGATGACCAGCTACAAGGGTCGTGGTCTGAACTGGACGGAGGGGGCAGTGCGTGCGTTTGAAACGTTGAAGCAACGCTTTACCACCGCTCCCATTCTATGTCAGCCGGACCCTACCTTGCCGTTTATCGTGGAAGTGGACGCCTCGGAGGTTGGAGTGGGAGCCGTGTTATCCCAACGCCAAGGTGAGCCGCCTAAATCACGACCCTGTGCTTTCTTTTCAAAGAAACTGAATTCGGCCGAGCAGAACTACGACGTGGGTAATCGTGAACTACTGGCGGTGAAGTTAGCACTGGAGGAGTGGAGACATTGGTTGGAGGGAGCAGAGCATCCGTTCCAAGTGCTCACGGACCACCGCAACCTGGAGTATCTTCACAGTGCTAAACGACTGAACTCCCGACAGGCAAGGTGGTCTTTATTCTTCAACCGTTTCCGATTCACTGTCTCTTATATCCCCGGGTCCAAGAATGGTAAGGCGGACGCGCTTTCCCGACGGTTCGAGCGCGCGGAAAGACCCGTGGAACCAGAACCTATCCTCCCCAGGAGTTGCCGTGCTGGTCCTGTGAGGTGGGCTACTCGATGACACTATTCAGGAGAGCCTACAATCGGAACCAGCCCCTCCAGAAACCCCGGAGTCAAAGGTGTTTGTACCAGCTCCGCTTCGACCTCAACTGATGGAATGGTGCCACACGTCGCTGGGATCTGGTCATCCCGGAATCACTCGAACTGCACGACTCATCAGCCCGAAAATACTGGTGGGATTCCCTCACAGATGACGTCAGAGACTATGTCTTATCCTGTCCAGTATGTGCTCAGTCCAAGGTACCTCGTGCACTACCGGAGGGTAAGCTGATGCCATTGCCAACTCCTCAACGACCCTGGTCGCACATTGCCATGGACTTTGTTACCGACCTACCAGAATCAGAGGGCCATACTGTAATTCCGTGGTCATCGATCGTTTCTCCAAGATGTGCGGTTAGTACCCATGACCCGTTTGCCTAACGCCACTCAGATGGCTGAGACTATGTTTACCCAGGTGTTCCGGCAGTTTGGTGTCCCGGAGGATATTGTTTCCGACCGGGGACCCCAGTTTGTATCCCGGGTATGGAAGGCCTTCTGCGAACGCTTGGGCATCTCGGTTAGCCTAACCTCCGGATATCATCCCCAGGCCAATGGGCAGACAGAACGGCTCAACCAGGAAATTGGGAAATATCTACGGCAACAATGTTCGCGGCAGCCGCAAGAGTGGAGCCGATTCCTTCCTTGGGTAGAGTATGCTCAGAACTCACTCATTCACACCTCCCTACGCCTAACGCCCTTCCAGTGTGTTCTAGGGTATCAACCACCCCTGTTCCCGTGGGATACCGCATCAGGGGATGGTACCGGCGGTGGGACGAGTGGTTCCGTCGGAGTGCGTAGGTCTGGGAGACGGCCCATCAACATCTCAGTCAAGCCTCACAACAGCAAAAGACCTACGCCGACCGACCTTGGAGACCTACTCCCACTTATCAACCCGGGCACCGAGTGTGGCAGTCTACCCGAGACCTGCGGTTCCGACGGAGCTGCAAGAAGCTCCAACCCAGGTACATTGGTCCTTTCAAGGTACAGAGACGTATTAACCCTGTCACCTACCGTCTGTTACTCCCTCGACACTACAGGATAAATCCCTCGTTCCACGTCTCCCTGTTGAAACCTGTCCATTATAGCCCGATGTACCCACATCGCTCAACAACCTACTACACCACCTTTGGAAGATGAACAGGACACCACCTATACAGTCCACGAGATACTGGAGTCAAGACGGAGACGAGGGGCATCGAATATCTCGTGGACTGGGAGGGATATGGACCTGAGGAACGGTCCTGGGTCCCTGCTAAGGACATACTAGACCCCGCTCTCAAGGCCACTTTCCACGCTGAACACCCAGATCATCCCGGACCCCGACCCAGAGGAAGACCACCCGGTAGAGGTAGAAGGCCGTCAGGAGCCGGCCCTGGGGAGGGGGATACTGTAAGGGATCGGGGGTTGGCTGGGTCTAGACAGAGTCTGACACTTCCCCGATCTACTGAGAGGGGGAGTCATCAGACTCGATCTGGTTCACCTGAGTTCTGAGCACACCTGTCCGTAATTAGGGCAGGATTTAAGGTGTGCTCAGAAGTTCAGTCGGTGCGAGGTATTGTTCCTTTGTGACTTGCTAAGCGTTTTGTTCCGAGAGAGAGAGAGAGTTTGTTGTTTTTGATTACCCGTGTATCCGACCTGTGCCTTGTTGTTTGACTCCCCGAATTGCTTAATCCTCTGCTTGTCTACCCCAGTGATTACCGTCCTCTGATCCTGTGCCCTCGACTACGACTAAGCCCACTCCCTTGGTACCTCTGCCTGTCTATGCCTGGCACGGTTTTGACCACAGCCCGCCCGACCACGATTAAGCTATTCCCTTGTCTGTACTCTAATAAAGCATCGCAATTCTGCGATTGGATCTTACCACTCTGTCCGAGTATTCATTACACCGACAAGCGAAGCAGACCATAGCATTCGTCTACCATAGCTACCAGAATCTGCTCTGTTATCTGCAGGTGTTATCTGCTCTGTTAAACCGAATCTAAAAAGAGGGCAATAAACACAGAAATGACTTTTCGTAGCAGGTTAGGAACTTACACTGCAGGCTAGGATAATAAACATAGCAGGTTTGGAGAAGTTAGATTAGGAAAAAAATTAAAAAATAATCAACTTTTGACATCAATTTGATCAACTGTATCCCATCTAGCAATGACTCAATGCGAAAGTGAGTAGTTTAAGTTGAAAACAACGGGCATCCATCTTGGACGTTGTCTCTAGTTAATTTATAAGCTAAGTGCATTCTGCTCCTAAAATGAATACCAACTTTATCCTCTTCATGTAGAAATGAAAAACTGCTATTGGGTAAACTATAGGCCTATCCTTGAAAAGAAATTCCACAAATTAACTTTTAACAAGTTACAGTTTTACTGTGGCTATTTGATCATAATGTAGGCCTACCAGAGTGGCCTACCATCAAAAACAATGGAGAAAATGCATCCCATAACATTTTAACATGGAAATAGCTGTTCTGTCTTTCAGCCTAAAGTAGTAGCCAATGTGTGGTGTTCAATGTAGGCCTACATTCCATGAGACGTTTGAAAAAAAACATGCAGGGCTTGTCCTTCAGACAAGGAGATGACTGAAAATTGTGTTGTGTTTTTTGATGCAAGAAACCACTTTACAAAATAAAATGCATTATTATTCCCATACCATTAAAACTGAGAATCAGATAAATTATGCTACCCTCTGCCTATTGGCTACTTAGCTTATTCAAGCCTGTCTCAAAACACAACACTGCCCCTTTAAGACAAAAAAAAGCTCTTTACCTGACTTGTTTTTCAAAGATGCTTAGAAATGTACACGTTTTGTTCTCTTGTAGGAATCAATCACTCCCCTATTGCTGACTACAAATGATCTATAACTGGGCTAATAACTCACTAACTAGCAAAGGATATTAACAAAATGTGCACACGTGACTACATGCAGCTCTCGCTTTGATCTCAAAACAAGCACATCTACTCATGACAGCTCATGCTGTAAAGACAGTCCAGTTCAAAGTAAATGGCACAGATCCATATATGGCAATGGTCTATTTGCATTTAGGCCTACTGCAGCTCTGATTGTTTATGGCGCACCGGTCTGCGTACATACATTTACATTTTAGTCATTTAGCAGACGCTCTTATCCAGAGCAACTTACAGGAGCAATTAAGGTTAAGTGCCTTGCTCAAGGGCACATCGACAGATTTCTCACCTAGTCGGCTCGGGGATTAGAACCAGCGACCTTTCGGTTACTGGCACAACGCTCTTAACCACTAAGCTACATAAAGTACGGGCTGAGTAGTGCGTGTCAATGCAATAGAATCCTACTCCGATGCTGTGGTGTCGAGAAAACGTTGCTAATTATGCTGTGAAAACAAGGAAATCCGCTGACGCTGTACTTTGATTATAAAGGTTTATTTATATCAAAGGGTTCCAGCATCAATTTACAGATATCTGCCGATATCTGGAGAATAACCGGACCCCAATCTGTAATATGTTATTCTCCCCCTCCTTTGTTTTAACCGTGGTATTTATATCCTATGCCCTATGTAACATAATATGGGTGTTTTCCCTACAGACCAATCCCAGGACTCCACCTAACAGACTTCCTCGGCTTTAGGGTGCCCCTATAGAACTACTCCCCAGATGCTCCCTTTAAGCTGAGTCAACATCCTCTAAAACCATTTGAAACCATTAGCAAAGTCATAAATTCCTCAGATACCACAATGTATTCTGCCTACAACAAAATATAGTGCATATTTCATTTTGTTTTGGTATTGTCACGATCGTCGTAAGAAGCGGACCAAGGCGCAGCGTGATAGGCGTACATCTTTTAATGAGTACTTACAGTGGGGAAAAAAAGTATTTAGTCAGCCACCAATTGTGCAAGTTCTCCCACTTAAAAAGATGAGAGAGGACTGTAATTTTCATCATAGGTACACGTCAACTATTACAGACAAATTGAGGGAAAAAAATCCAGAAAATCACATTGTAGGATTTTTAATGAATTTATTTGCAAATTATGGTGGAAAATAAGTATTTGGTCACCTACAAACAAGCAAGATTTCTGGCTCTCACAGACCTGTGACTTCTTCTTTAAGAGGCTCCTCTGTCCTCCACTCGTTACCTGTATTAATGGCACCTATTTGAACTTGTTATCAGTATAAAAGACACCGGTCCACAACCTCAAACAGTCACACTCCAAACTCCACTATGGCCAAGACCAACGAGCTGTCAAAGGACACCAGAAACAAAATTGTAGACCTGCACCAGGCTGGGAAGACTGAATCTGCAATAGGTAAGCAGCTTGGTTTGAAGAAATCAACTGTGGGAGCAATTATTAGGAAATGGAAGACATACAAGACCACTGATAATCTCCCTCGATCTGGGGCTCCACGCAAGATCTTACCCCGTGGGGTCAAAATGATCACAAGAACGGTGAGCAAAAATCCCAGAACCACACGGGGGGACCTAGTGAATGACCTGCAGAGAGCTGGGACCAAAGTAACAAAGCCTACCATCAGTAACACACTACGCCGCCAGGGACTCAAATCCTGCAGTGCCAGACGTGTCCCCCTGCTTAAGCCAGTACATGTCCAGGCCCGTCTGAAATTTGCTAGAGTGCATTTGGATGATCCAGAAGAGGATTGGGAGAATGTCATATGGTCAGATGAAACCAAAATAGAACTTTTTGGTAAAAACTCAACTCGTCGTGTTTGGAGGACAAAGAATGCTGAGTTGCATCCAAAGAACACCATACCTACTGTGAAGCATGGGGGTGGAAACATCATGCTTTGGGGCTGTTTTTCTGCAAAGGGACCAGGACGACTGATCCGTGTAAAGGAAAAAATGAATGGGGCCATGTATCGTGAGATTTTGAGTGAAAACCTCCTTCCATCAGCAAGGGCATTGAAGATGAAACGTGGCTGGGTCTTTCAGCATGACAATGATCCCAAACACACCGCCCGTGTCACACCCTGGCTAATGGACTCTATTTGTTGAGCCAGAGTGTGTTTGTTCTATGTGGTTATGTCTATGTTGGGGGTTCTAGTTAGTCTGTTTCTATGTTTGACTGAGTGACTCCCAATCAGAGGCAACGAGTGTCAGCTGTGTGCTGGTTGTCTCTGATTGGGAGCCATATTTAACTGTCTGTGTTTCACTTTGTGTTTGTGGGTTTTTGTTCCGTGTTCGGTCAGTGTCACCGTGGACTTCACGAGTCGTGTATTTGTTTTGTTTAGTGTGCTTTTTATCGCTGTCGATAATAAAGATCACCATGTTCGTGCAACACGCTGCGTATTGGTCTACTCACTCCTACGACGATCGTGACAGAAAAACCCACCAAAACGGGACCAAGCAGTGTGAAGAGCAGAGAGGAAGGACCTGGGATCCGTGGAGTAGGAGTTTCGACTGGGCCCCGCTAAGTGAAGAGAAGAGGGGCTGGTCTATGGAGCAGTGGATTAAAAGTCTCGACTGGGCCAAGCCAAGTGAAGAGCAGAGAGGTTGGACTTGGAAGCAGTGGGGTGAGAGTCTGGCGAGAACTAGGGAGGCCTGGTCCACGGGGAGGAGAGAACCCCAGAAAATTTTTAGGGGGGGGCTCACGACGTGGACGACGGGGCAGCAGGAGGCCGCGATGGAGCGGTCCAGCGGGTGTGCAGAGGAGGCCGCCAGGGTAAGTGGGCCACTGGTCACAGAGGAGAGGGAAAGTGTGGAGGCACGGCGAGAGGTACTGGGGTGTGTTACCAGTCCGGTCCGGCCCTTTCCTGATCCCTGCGTAGGCCCAGTGGTGTGTGTCCCCAGTACGGTCCGGCCTGTTCCTGTTCCTCGCATCGAGCCTGTGGTGCGTGTCGTCAGCCCGGCCCGGCCTGTTCCTGCTTCCCGCACCGAGCCAATGGTGCGCGTCGCCAGCCCGGCCCGGCCTGTTCCTGCTCCCTGCACCAAACCTACGGGGTGCGTCGCCAGCCCAGCCCGGCCTGTTCCTGCTCCACGCACCAAGCCTACGGTGTGCGTCGCCCGGCCTGTTCCTGCTCCACGCACCAAACCTACGGTGTGCGTCGTCAGCCTGGCCCGGCCTGTTCCTGCCACTCGCACCAAACCTACGGTGCGCGTCGCCAGCCCGGCCCGGCCTGTTCCTGCCACTCGCACCAAACCTACGGTGCGCGTCGCCAGCCCGGCCCGGCCTGTTCCTGCCACTCGCACCAAACAGACGGTGCGCGTCGCCAGCCCGGCCCGGCCTGTTCCTGCCACTCGCACCAAGCCAGGGGTGCGAGTCGCCAGCCCGGCCCGGCCTGTTCCTGCCACTTCGCACCAAGCCAGGGGTGCGAGTCGTCAGCCTGGTCCAGCCTGTTCCTGCCACTCGCACCAAGCCAGGGGTGCGAGTCGTCAGCCTGGTCCAGAACGTTCCTGCTACTCGCACCAAGCCAGGGGTGCGAGTCGTCAGTCTGGTGAGGCCCGTTCCGGCTCCACGCACAAAGCCAGGGGTGCGAGTCGTCAGTCCGGTGAGGCCCGTTCCGGCTCCACGCACAAAGCCAGGGGTGCGAGTCGTCAGCCCGGTCCGGCCCGTGGCTGCTCCACGCACCAGGCCAGGGGTGCGCATCGTCAGCCAGGTCCGGTCCTTTCCTGCCTCGCGCGCCAAGCCAGGGGTGCGCGTCGTCTGTCCGGCACAACCCGTGCCTGGGTCACCGGTGCCTAATCAGGTACCGGTCAACGGCTCCACAACGGAGCTGAAGCTAGCCGCTCCTGCTACGTCCAGGTCAGCTCCAGCCAGCGGGACCAGACCGGACCAGGGGCGCTATGGGGGTTTATTGGAGGGTGGTGGGCAAGCCCGGAGCCAGAACCGCCGCCAGGAGGTATGCCCACCCAGCCCTCCCTGTTTTGCGTTTTTGAGGCGCGGTCGCAGTCCGCGCCTTTAGAGGTACTGTCACACCCTGGCTAATGGACTCTATTTGTTGAGCCAGAGTGTGTTTGTTCTATGTGGTTATGTCTATGTTGGGGGTTCTAGTTAGTCTGTTTCTATGTTTGACTGAGTGACTCCCAATCAGAGGCAACAAGTGTCAGCTGTGTGCTGGTTGTCTCTGATTGGGAGCCATATTTAACTGTCTGTGTTTCACTTTGTGTTTGTGGGTTTTTGTTCCGTGTTCGGTCAGTGTCACCGTGGACTTCACGAGTCGTGTATTTGTTTTGTTTAGTGTGCTTTTTATCGCTGTCGATAATAAAGATCACCATGTTCGTGCAACACGCTGCGTATTGGTCTACTCACTCCTACGACGATCGTGACAGCCCGGGCAACGAAGGAGTGGCTTCGTAAGAAGCATTTCAAGGTCCTGGAGTGGCCTAGCCAGTCTCCCGATCTCAACCCTATAGAAAATCTTTGGAGGGAGTTGAAAGTCCGTGTTGCCCAGCGACAGCCCCAAAACATCACTGCTCTAGAGGAGATCTGCATGGAGGAATGTTACAAAATACCAACAACAGTGTGTGAAAACCTTGTGAAGACTTACAGAAAACGTTTGACCTGTGTCATTGCCAACAAAGGGTATATAACAAAGTATTGAGAAACTTTTGTTATTGACCAAATACTTATTTTCCACCATAATTTGCAAATAAATTCATTAAAAATCCTACAATGTGATTTCCTGGATTTTTTTTTCTCATTTTGTCTGTCATAGTTGACATGTACCTATGATGAAAATTACAGACCTCTCTCATCTTTTTAAGTGGGAGAACTTGCACAATTGGTGGCTGACTAAATACTTTTTTGCCCCACTGTAGCAACAACAACAAAACAACAAAACAAACGATACGTGAAGTCAAAAGGTTCACCAACACAAACCTATACAGAACAAGATCCCACAAATAACTGTGCAAAACAGGCTGCCTAAGTATGGTTCCCAATCAGAGACAACGAGCAACAGCTGCCTCTGATCGGGAACCACCCTGGCCAACATAGATCACACGAACTAGAACGAAACATAGAAAATAACACATAGAACATCCACACCCTGGCTCAACATATAAGAGTCCCCAGAGCCAGGGCGTGACAGGTATGTTCCCATTCCTCCAGGGCCCATTCCTCCAGACAGAGCTGGTGTAACTGAGTCAGGTTTGTAGGCCTCCTTGCTCGCACACACTTTTTCAGTTCTGCCCACACATTTTCTATAGGATTGAGGTTAGGGTTTGTGATGGCCACTCCAATACCTTGACTTTGTTGTCCTTAAGCCATTTTGCCACAACTTCGGAAGTATGCTTGGGGTCATTGTCCATTTGGAAGACCCATTTGCGACCAAGCTTTAACTTCCTGATTGATGTCTTGAGATGTTGCTTCAATATATCCACATCATTTTCCTTCCTCATGATGCCATCTATTTTGTGAAGTGCACCAGTCCCTCCTGCAGCAAAGCACCCACACAGCATGATGCTGCCACCCCGTGCTTCACGGTTGGGATGGTGTTCTTTGGCTTGCAATTGCCCCCTTTTTCCTCCAAACATAACGATGGTCATTATGACCAAACAGTTATATTTTTGTTTCATCAGACCAGAGGACATTTCTCCAAAAAGTACGATCTTTGTCCCCATGTTCAGTTGCAAACTGTAGTCTGGTTTTTTTATGGTGGTTTTGGAGCAGTGGCTTCTTCCTTGCTGAGCGGCCTTTCAGGTTATGTTGATATAGGACTTGTTTTACCGTGGATATAGATACTTTTGTACCTGTTTCCTCCAGCATCTTCACAAGGTCCTTTGCTGTTGTTCTGGGATTGATTTGCACTTTTCGCACCAAAGTACGTTAATCTCTAGGAGACAGAACGCGTTTCCTTCCTGAGCGATATGACGGCTGCGTGGTCCCATGGTGTTTATACTTGCGTACTATTGTTTGTACAGATGGACGTGGTACCTTCAGGCGTTTGGAAATTGCACCCAAGGATGAACCAGACTTGTGGTCTACAATTTTTTTTCTGAGGTCTTGGCTGATTTATTTTGATTTTCCGATGATGTCAAGCAAAGAGGCACTGAGTTTGAAGGTAGGCCTTGAAATACATCCAGAGGTACACCTCCAATTGACTCAAATGATGTCAATTAGCCTATCAGAAGCTTCTAAAGCCATGACATCCTTTTCTGGAATTTTCCAAGCTGTTTAAAGGCACAGTCAACTTAGTGTATGTAAACTTCTGACCCACTGGAATTGTGATACAGTGAATTATAAGTGAAATAATCTGTCTGTAAACAATTGTTGGAAAAATTACTTGTGTCATGCACAAAGTAGATGTCCTAACCGACTTGCCAAAACTATAGTTTGTTAACAAGACATTTGTGGAGTGGTTGAAAACTGACTTTTAATGACTCCAACCTAAGTGTATGTAAACTTCCGACTTCAACTGTATCTCACTGGTCATCCCCAAAGCCAACACCTCCTTTGGCCGCCATTCCATCCAGTTCTCTGCTGCCAATGACTGGAACGAACTGCAAAAATCTCTGAAGCTGGAGACTCTTATCTCCCTCACTAACTTTAAGCATCAGTTGTCAGAGCAGTTTACCGATCACTGCACCTGTACACAGCCCATCTGTAATTAGCCCACCCAACTACCTCATCCCCATATTGTTATTTATTTTGCTCATTTGCACCCCAGTATCTCTATTTGCACATCATCTTCTGCACATCTATCACTCCAGTGTTAATACTAAATTGTAATTATTTCGCACTATGGCCTATTTATTGCCTTACCTCCATAACTTACTACATTTGCACACACTGTATATAGATTTTCTATTGTGTTTTTGACTGTACGTTTTGTTTACCCCATATGTAACTCTGTGTTGTTGTTGTTTTTAATCGCACTGCTTTGCTTTATCTTGGCCAGGTCGCAGTTGTAAATGAGAACTTGTTCTCAACTGGCTTACCTGGTTAAATAAAGTATTAAAAATATTTTAAAAACAGCAGCTTTTTGCTGTACTCGTTGACAGTCTCTCTCTAGTCATGGTTTTAAATGTTTTGAAATCTCACAGTATCAATTTTGCTGTAGCTTTCTTTTATGCCTGCTACATTACTGCAGACACAGTAATCTGAGCCATCCGATTGGCCAGCAGTAGCCCTATAGTGCACTTGATTAGTTTGCTGGGCCCGCTGGTAAGGCAGAGGTTGTACCTTCAGACACATGAAAGGCACTTAACCCTAAATGATTCCAATGGCGGCCCTTGTGAACAGGACAAATATAAGCACCCCCTTGACTAGCAGAAGGGATGTTTGGGAACAGAGACAGAGAAAACTACATGCATAGAGCATTCTATAATGGAAAGACAGACATGTAATAACTGCTGTCCATGTAATTAATGGGTTTGTTTCATAACATTAATTGAATAATTTCCATTAATTCTAACCATCACTGTTTCGACAACCTCAGTATTACTCTCAGCCTCTTCTCTTCTTCCTCAAGAGAGGTGGGGTCCACTGCTGTGAACAAGTGATGATACTGTTATAGGAGAGAGCGAGAGAGAGGGTAAGAGGGAGTTTAACCCCCCAAAATGTCCAGTTACTAAATATTTCATCATCTTGGATCATAGTCCTACCGTCCAATGAATAGAACAGAATAGAATAGTCATATGGGTGGTACTGTACTAACTCGTGAGCGGAAGAACTCATGGTAGTATTTGGCCTCTCTCCATGATGTCATAGGTCTCTGGGTCTAGTCTGTAATGAGAGGGTGTGGGACTGGTCTCAGCAAACTTCTGTAGCAAGGGGTCTATCCAGTAACCACCCAGCTTTGGAGGCAGGATCAGGGGAAGGTCACCACCTATCTTCGTTGAGAATATTGAAAGGTCAATGTCAACACACACACAAGTGTGCACACAAATCTTGACTTTATATGTTAGGAGAAAAACTCACCCTCAAAAGCAGAGGGAATTCACAGCACTGTTTATCTAGCCTGCTGCCCTGATGAAGGAGAGTGAAGGTAACAGTGACTGACTGATTGACTAACTGGAGAGACAACTGTTGTACACACAGTTGTAGGGGAGTCCAGAATATCCAGAATGCTGTGTTCTAATGGTCCGGTCTGCTGCAACAGGTGAAATGACAGCGTATACTGAGAGAGGAGCAATTAGGAGGGGAATGGGGATGGGTGGTAGTGGACAGGAGGGGGCACACTGCAAAAAGGGGAATAATAAAATAGGAGGGGGGGTAGAAATATGTTCATTCTGTATCTATAAATACAACATATTAGGCTCCATTTGTGCAATAAGGTAAATTGTGTCGTGGCATTGGTAGTAAAAAAAAAAAAGAGGATAATTTGTAATATCAATCATCAGTATTACATTTTTACATTACATTTTAGTCATTTAGCAGACGCTCTTATCCAGAGCGACCTACAGTTAGTGAGTGCATACATATTTCATACTGATGCGCGACAAATGCCAATATCGGTCAAATGACTTGAATGAGATTTGTGCTACAAATGCCAAAATGATACCATGTGACAACAGTGAAAGGGAAACCAAACCAAAGCATGTTGTTGTCATACCTTGTCCATAGACTGGCTCACAGGGCAAGGAAACCAATGTCATTGTAATTTGGGTGAACTAACTGGCCAAGAAATACACCCATGCTAATGTAAAGCTTATGGGAGGGTCAGAATTCCAGTCGGTATCAGAACAAATTAATATACAGCCAGAATTCCAGACTCCTAAAAGATGTTGAGCAGATCGTGGTCCTGGGGAAGAATAGCAACACACACACACAGATCCGCTCAACTGAGTCTCCTACACAGACACCGTCACTAACAGCAGACTCTTGAGACCGTAACAACTGGCTCTGCTCGATAGCACATTTTCACCCTTCATACAATATAGAAATGTGTTTAGATATATTTATATTCAGAAAGATGTATCCCGTTCTCAGTTTATTGTCGATTCATTTAGTTTGGCAAACATGGATTTCTCACAATCAAAAATTCCTCATGGACAGATGTGGGCTGTTTCCAGTTCATTCCTGAAACCCACTCCCTTATTTCCTACCAATGACATGCCATCCTCTCCACTTAGTTTAACCATTAGATAGCTGTTTATGTCAGTCTTCCATGTTCTTCTTATCAATTGGTTGATTATTTACTGTAACCACAGATTCAAATTCAAATTGCATTTGATTAATACGTTTCCAACCACGCACTCACCCTGGGGACCTTGACTTGTATTCGCCCAGGAAAACGTCACTCCAAATTCCCCGAACTGTCATTGGCTATTATCCAAAACAAATAATTTTGACCACTCCCGCTACAATTTCTCACATTGCAGAGGCGCGGAAGTTGGTTTAGTACGGTACGTTATGTTGTACATTTGTGCGAAATAACTTCAAATACAGTTAGCGATCTAGTTTAAAGGACATGGTTTAGGAGCAGATGAACATTTAAAGTGTTCAGAATGGTTTTAATCCACGAAAAAAGAGCAACCGACATTAGCATGCCGATGTAACGTTAGCGTTATGCGAACCTGACTGGCTAACGTTAGTTATTTGCAGTTGCATATCTAAAGTTAAATGTATATTGTTTTGAGAAATGCAACGATACTGATTGATAGAGAACTGTTAACATTTGCTTACATTTAGAAACATTTTCTTAGGCATAGCTACCTGTTTTTATGCAATAGCTTACAATTTAGTATTGTTCAGACGTCAACTTTTACTCCACACATTAATTGTTAGCTAGCTAGCTAACGTTAACTGGAGACAGCTGGCTACCTGACAGCCATTGTAATTATCTGCTCTTGCTGAGTGTTGCCGGACTTTGGAAAGAATAGGAGATATATCTAGCTACCAATTACTTTCTCGTATTCATCCAGACAGCTAGCTAGTTATCTTACAGAAAGACACATTCACCATCCTTACCACTCCGATTTAGAAAACAAGGTAAGTTGAACTATTCTAATAGCTAGAGACAATGCCAATGAGTAACACGTTGTTGTTGAGAAGCTAGGCCTATATACCGCGCCACGGTTTTGCAAGAAGAATGGAAGTTGATAGTAAATAAAGCGTTTTCCTGTGTCTTGTCTCGTAGCAGAATGTTGGGGGAATGCGGTATGTTGGAACTAGACAGAAGAGCGCTTCGGAAACGCTCTGTGACCCTCTGCAAAGAGATGGTGGTGGACGAGCTGTTAATTCAGTCGCTGCAGGCAGACGACATTCTTACCGACAGTATGGCAGAAAGCATCCTGGTATGTTGTTCACCATGTTAAATTTCGTAGCTCGATACTACTACCAGGTGACTTATGACACTATCAACTTCCCAAAAATTAATGCATTTATGGCCCAAATGTCTTCTTGTTGATTTATGTCATTAACTTCAGTCATGTAATCAAATGTGAATGTTAGCGTAGATCAGGGTTTCCCAAACTCGGTCCTTGAAACTCGGTTTTGGGCCCCCCCTGTGTGCATGGTTCAAAGCTTGATGATGAGTTGGTTATTTGAATCAGGTGTAGTGTTAGGGCTAAAACCAAAACGTGCACCCAGGGGGCGCCCCAGGACAAAGTTAGGGAAACCCTGGTGTAGATTACCTTGTCTTTGACTTTCCATTTTTTCTAATCTCTGTTGATATCCGTTGTTCCCCAGGCGGAGCCGACCTCCCACAAGCGGGGCTGGCGTCTGCTGTCCCTGCTCCCCAAGCGTGGTCCCAGAGCCTTCAGCAGCTTCTGCTCAGCACTGAGAGACACAGAGCAACAGCACCTATGTGCACTGCTCACAGAGTCACCAGAGAGAGACAGCAGGGAGAGGGACAGAGAGAGACAGGTGAGTGGGCACTGGGTGCCACACCACACACAATAATCAGATATTGATCCAGACAGACGGGCAGAAGGACAAAGATAGAAAGGGAGAATGTAGACATGGAGGGAGAGGGTAGGTATGGAGAGAGAGAGGGGTGAGTGCCACAACCAACCTAAGCCTCAAACTGTGCCCCTTACTCACAGTGTCCCCAGACAGATAGGGTGAAATACAGGGCTGAGGAGGTGAGTTCTACAACATACCCAATCCAAGCTTCAGACCGCTATGCCCCATTCACAAAGACCCCAGTCAAAAGCAGTGAGAAAGAGGGATGAAGAAAAAGAGGTGAGACTAGCCCACACCTAACCCAAGCTACAGACTAGGGTTGAATCTTTTCCTGGTATTTTACAAATGTTCCACCCCGAGGGAAAAAAAAAAAAACTATTTCCCGCCAAAACCGGAAGTGTCATTCAAAAGCATATAAATATGTTATAAAAATTAAAACCTAATGCTACCTGAGCCTGATGAGCCATATGTTAAGTACATTTTATTAGCCCTACATTAACGACATTTAATGAACCCAAACCCCAAAAACCCCAAATGATTGTGCCATTATCTATATAATATAGGCTACTGCACATTACGCACGACAGAAAAACATTGAAGCACATAGATGTAGCTAGCTATATGCTCGCTTGGGTAAATAAATGAAACTAGCTCCAGTAGGCTAATCTTTTTGAGTGTGAACTATATTATTCTATTGTATTATATGGACTGGAATTATGCACATCGTTCAATCCATGATAAAGCAGAAGAGAACTTGCGATTCTGATGCAGCACATGCGGCCTACAAAGTATAGGCTAGTGAATTTGATTTTAATTTTGAAATATAATAGGACCTATTTGTATAATTAGTAGGCTATCGCGTATATATACCTTTCATAATATTTCCCCTAATGTTATTCTCTCTGTTGCTTCATTCCTTCCTCGCTTTCAACAGATAAATTAAATACGTTTTGTTGTCCTTATCTTCATCATTCTAATGACACCTTGAATAATATTGGACTAGAATTGGATGCAGAAGGCTTTCACTTCTCTTCACGAAGATTGAATGGTTATGGGTCTGAATAAATAACTGCTATAGCCTACCGCCATCGCGTGTTCACTCTTCTTTCAAACTACCTGTGAGTTCGATTGGCTGTTGTATTTAACATTCAGCAAAAAATAGCTTATTCGAAAAGTCTATTGGTATAAGAAATGCTAAAAAGATTGTCTAGTCTAGCTTTTCCTGCATGGGACTCTAAGAGCTAAGGAGCGTTTTTTAAGGAGAGGCCAGCGGAGCACAGGTGCTTGTGTATTGCGCAAGAGACAGAGGCTATAAGTTAGAAGCTTATTATGCATAACCCACCAAAATCTGGAGCTGCAATAAAAACAAAAAATATTTTTTTTAAAAACAAGGTGACCCCGAAAGCCAGATGGAGATGGGTAAATTAGACGCACATTCGGTCTTTATATTACTGTAGCATAGGCTATGCTGCAGCAAATGTAGGCCTACCTGTCACAAGGAAAAAAGTGACCATGATGAGATGATAGGTCTACATGCATTGTGAACTGCGCTCCATACTGAGATGGGCTGCCTGTCCCCACCCTGAGCGTTGATTCATCATTCAGCGGCCGTAGAGAAGCCAGATTTAGACATTGCGTGTCATTTAACAATTCCATTTCACGCCATGCTGTTCATATTAATAATTTATTATAATTTACCGGTTTCTCGCAGTTATTTATCCCGGGAAAAGGGAGTGGTTTTGGGCGGTAAATCTCGGTAACCGGGTTCCCGCCATTCAACCCTACTACAGACTGTGTCCCCCAGAGTTCCCAGATAGTCACCAGAGAAAGAAGTAGCCACAACACTCCCAACCCAAGCTACAGACTGCTGTAACAGGAAGAAAGAGGGGGATAGGGAGAGAGGTGAGAGTCATCCACCACTCCCAACCCTCCTCTGGATTTTTTGGTATTCACACTGCAGGCAAGAATGAGGCAGTAAAATCAGGAATGAACTGGTTTTACCTATAAATGTTCAGATTGTATTGATGTCAATGGTAAATTAAAACATGGTTAAATTCTCAATTTCCTTTGTCCTTCAGAGGTATGTGGACTCTCCCCTACCACTGCCCACCCAGGAGGGGAAGGTTGCAGCCAAGAGAGCCAGAACACAAGGTGAGTAGAGCAGTCATCTGAGCTGGGTGCATTCAAGATCACAGTTGTTTCATTCACAATATTTGCACGTTTCCTAGGAGATCGTGGGAAGTGGGAGGGGTTGTTTGTGTGGTTGTTTGGAAAAAATAAAATCAATGTAATTATTCTGTTTGTTGGCTTGCAACTCAGTCTTTTATAAAAAGCAATTTTTTATAAATCCAATAAAACTGTGTAAATGAAAATGTCCCTATTGAGTCTAGTTTTATAATTGTATCAGTGTGGGAAGAAGTGTGATATAGCCGTGGTGTGTAGTGCTACTGCCCAGCCAGTCTCTGCACCTGCAGGTACCACGCCCATGTGACTTGCTCACATAGCTGTAGTACAAAGGTTGTTACAACACCATTATATTTGCTTAAACTGTTGCTAACGATGCACTATGAACTTCCCTTTCAATGCAGAAACGTTGTGACCTTGAATGGAACCCTGCTCTGATAAGCATTCTTGTAATTGTTGGTCTCCACTAGTGTATTTTATGGTATGAAATACATGCAGGGTGTAATGTTGTCCTGATATGTGTTTCAGTGTCAATGGAGATGTGTCTGGATGCAGACAGTCCCATCACCACCCCTGTTCTTCCCTGTACACAAGACTTCTACCGCTCACGCTGCCTACAGGTACAGCGCTCACTGTTAATACAAACAGGTAAATCACCTGTCTGTACCATGTCAGTGCAAACAGGTAAAACACAGTCTCTGTCTGGTGTCTCTTACCTGAGACAATGAATGTTGTGTTAACTACTGTATATTTTTTCACTGCAAATACAACTGTTACAATACAATGCAACTTTATGCAATCCCCTAGGGCATTTAGTTTCAAGGCAGCAGCCACTGCAACATGCACCTTTGCAACAAACACATGCATGCACTTCCTGTGTCCAGAATGTGTTTCTAGCTGCTGTTTAGCTGCATTGTCCCCCAAGGTATTTCTAAGGAGCAGCAGAGCAGATCTTCCTATTCATCCACCTCAACTTGTAACAGCTGTTGAAGTGTCTCCAATCTAAACAGACAGGAGCGCATCCATCTCAGCTATTAGACTTCTGCAGTATAGACAGAGTTTAGACAGTACCAGGGGAGTCCCACTGGTCCGTAGAAGACAGTGTTTGTCTAAACCACAGTCAGTTTGACAGGAAACAGAAACGGGGAGAATTCCCCCAGCCCATATGTTCAAGTCTTTGTAAACCTGCTCAGGTTGGGGATGACTCGTCTCTGAGCTCCACTGGGGTGTAAAACTGTCACTGAAGTACAGGGACAGAAACCACAACAAACAGTGCTGAGAACAGCAGCAACTTATGCACATCATTATTTTCCTTCTGTCCTCTCTTTCTCCCTTTCTCTCCCCTCCAGTCCTACAGTATGGTGTCCAGTCCTCGTGGCCAGGCCTTGGTGATCAGTAACGTGTCCTTTGACCCCTGTGCTGCTCCTGACCTGGACTCCAGGAGGGGAGGGGAAGTGGACGAGGAGGTCCTCAGGAAGGTGTTCACTGAGCTGGACTACATAGTCACCGTCCGGAGAGACCTCACAGCGCAGGTAACACACACACACACACACACACAGAGTAAGACGGTGGTGCCAAAGGTTTAGCAGCACAACAGTGCTTCAACCAACATGGACTATATCAGTGGATCCCCCACTAGCTTCAATCAGTGACCTTCACATAGACCCGTGGGCTATTAGAGTTATGGGGTTAGCTAGTGGAGACAGCTGTTTGTAGCATTGGTCTTACCATTACCATTTGTTTACAATGCAAAGAACAAAGGGTGAATTTACACCTCTACACTTCCTCTGTATAACTAGTGGAGCTTGCACTTTGTGACAAAATGTATCAAAATAATTCTAACAGTGCTATGTAATTAGAATATAGTTTAATACTTGATTGATTGATTGATCACTCTCTCTCCCTGACAGGGCATGCGGGCGTGCATTGAGCAGTTTGGCAGACGGCAGGAGCACCAGACACTATCCAGCTGTGTGGTGTGTCTGCTGTCCCATGGAGTAGAGGGGGCTATCTACGGCACAGACGGACAGCTACTGGAGGTGTGTGTGTGAGAGTGAAAGCCTTTCGTTCAGTTGAGAGTGAAACCCTTTCTCTCTGATGATGATATTAATTTAATCTCTGTCTTTCTCTCTCAGTTAGACTGGGTGTTTGAGGCGTTTGACAACGCGCACTGTCCTCTACTGCAGAATAAACCCAAGATGTTCTTCATCCAGGCCTGCAGAGGAGGTGAGCTCACACATGATCTCTCTGCCCACACTCTCCCTCCTTCCCTTTCCCCAACCCTCCCTCGCTCTTTTTGTCTCTCCCCTGTTCTCTTCTTCTAATCAGTCTTCTCTTGGTCTCCCTCCAGAGGAGATGGACTGTGGTGTGGAGCAGTCAGACGGGCCAGAGAGGACCCAGTCTCCTGGCTGTGAACAGAGGGATGCAGGGAGGGAGGGAGAGGGGGATGGAGACACCAGGCAGACGGAGGAGAGAGGCAGGCTCAGAGTCAAACTGCCCCAGCGCTCCGACATGATCTGCGGTTTCGCCTCCCTCAAAGGTGTGTGTGTGTGTGTGTGTGTGTGCATGCTTACGTGTGTTGTCTGTTGGTTTATGATGTGTATATGGTGAATGTTGGAATATTTGGTATTGTGTGCGTGTTGGTCCCTACTAGGTAATGTTGTGCGTGTTGGTCCCTACTAGGTAATGTAGTGCGTGTTGGTCCCTACTAGGTAATGTAGTGTCTATTGGTCCCTACTAGGTAATGTAGCATCTGTTGGTTCCTACTAGGCAATGTAGTTTTGGTCCCTACTAGGTAATGTAGTGTCTGTTGGTCCCTACTAGGTAATGTAGTGTCTGTTGGTCCCTACTAGGTAATGTAGCATCTGTTGGTTCCTACTAGGCAATGTAGTGTTGGTCCCTACTAGGTAATGTAGTGTGTTGGTCTCTACTAGGTAATGTAGTGTGTTGGTCCCTACTAGGTAATGTAGTGTCTGTTGGTCCCCACTAGGTAATGTAGTGTCTGTTGGTCTCTACTAGGTAATGTAGTGTCTGTTGGGCCCTACTAGGTAATGTAGTGTGTTGGTCTCTACTAGATAATGTAGTGTGTTTGTCCCTACTAGGTAATGTAGTGTGTTGGTCCCTACTAGGTAATGTAGTGTGTGTTGGTCCCTACTAGGTAATGTAGTGTCTGTTGGTCTCTACTAGGTAATGTAGTGTGTTGGTCTCTACTAGGTAATGTAGTGTGTTTGTCCCTACTAGGTAATGTAGTGTGTTGGTCCCTACTAGGTAATGTAGTGTCTGTTGGTCCCTACTAGGTAATGTAGCGTCTGTTGGTCCCTACTAGGTAATGTAGCGTCTGTTGGTCCCTGCTAGGTAATGTAGTGTGTTGGTCTCTACTAGGTAATGTAGTGTCTGTTGGTCTCTACTAGGTAATGTAGTGTGTTGGTCTCTACTAGGTAATGTAGTGTGTTGGTCCCTACTAGGTAATGTAGTGTGTTGGGCCCTACTAGGTAATGTAGTGTGTTGGGCCCTACTAGGTAATGTAGTGTCTGTTGGGCCCTACTAGGTAATGTAGTGTCTGTTGATCCCTACTAGGTAATGTAGTGTCTGTTGATCCCTACTAGGTAATGTAGCGTCTGTTGGGCCCTACTAGGTAATGTAGCATATGTTGGTTCCTACTAGGTAATGTAGTGTGTTGGGCCCTACTAGGTAATGTAGTGTGTTGGGCCCTACTAGGTAATGTAGTGTGTTTGTCCCTACTAGGTAATGTAGTGTCTGTTGGTCTCTACTAGGTAATGTAGTGTCTGTTGGTCCCTACTAGGTAATGTAGTGTCTGTTGGTCCCTACTAGGTAATGTAGTGTATGTTGGTCCCTACTAGGTAATGTAGTGTCTGTTGGTCCCTACTAGGTAATGTAGTGTCTGTTTGGTCCCTACTAGGTAATGTAGCGTCTGTTTCTCCCTACTAGGTAATGTAGTGTGTTGGGCCCTACTAGGTAATGTAATGTCTGTTGGGCCCTACTAGGTAATGTAGTGTGTTGGTCTCTACTAGATAATGTAGTGTGTTGGTCTCTACTAGATAATGTAGTGTGTTGGTCCCTTCTAGGTAATGTAGCGTCTGTTGGTCCCTACTAGGTAATGTAGTGTCTGTTGTGCCCTACTAGGTAATGTAGTGTGTTGGTCTCTACTAGGTAATGTAGTGTCTGTTGGTCTCTACTAGGTAATGTAGTGTCTGTTGGTCTCTACTAGATAATGTAGTGTGTTTGTCCCTACTAGGTAATGTAGTGTCTGTTGGTCCCTACTAGGTAATGTAGTGTCTGTTGGTCCCTACTAGGTAATGTAGTGTCTGTTGGTCCCTACTAGGTAATGTAGTGTCTGTTGGTCCCTACTAGGTAATGTAGTGTCTGTTGGTCCCTACTAGGTAATGTAGTGTCTGTTGGTCTCTACTAGATAATGTAGTGTGTTGGTCTCTACTAGGTCATGTAGTGTGTGTTGGTCCCTACTAAGTAATGTAGTGTCTGTTGGTCCCTACTAGGTAATGTAGTGTCTGTTGGTCCCTACTAGGTAATGTAGTGTCTGTTTGTCCCTACTAGGTAATGTAGCGTGTTGGGCCCTACTAGGTAATGTAGTGTGTTGGGCCCTACTAGGTAATGTAGTGTGTTGGGCCCTACTAGGTAATGTAGTGTGTTGGGCCCTACTAGGTAATGTAGTGTGTGTTGGTCCCTACTAGGTAATGTAGTGTGTGTTGGTCCCTACTAGGTAATGTATTGTCTGTTGGTCCCTACTAGGTAATGTAGCGTCTGTTGGTCCCTACTAGGTAATGTAGCGTCTGTTGGTCCCTACTAGATAATGTAGCGTCTGTTGGTCCCTACTAGGTAATGTAGCGTGTGTTGGTCCCTACTAGGTAATGTAGCGTGTGTTGGTCCCTACTAGGTAATGTAGCGTGTGTTGGTCCCTACTAGGTAATGTAGCGTCTGTTGGTCCCTACTAGGTAATGTAGCGTCTGTTTGTCCCTACTAGGTAATGTAGCGTGTGTTGGTCCCTACTAGGTAATGTATTGTCTGTTGGTCCCTACTAGGTAATGTAGCGTCTGTTGGTCCCTACTAGGTAATGTAGCGTCTGTTGGTCCCTACTAGATAATGTAGCGTCTGTTGGTCCCTACTAGGTAATGTAGCGTGTGTTGGTCCCTACTAGGTAATGTAGCGTGTGTTGGTCCCTACTAGGTAATGTAGCGTCTGTTGGTCCCTACTAGGTAATGTAGCGTCTGTTTGTCCCTACTAGGTAATGTAGCGTGTGTTGGTCCCTACTAGGTAATGTATTGTCTGTTGGTCCCTACTAGGTAATGTAGCGTCTGTTGGTCCCTACTAGGTAATGTAGCGTCTGTTGGTCCCTACTAGGTAATGTAGCGTCTGTTGGTCCCTACTAGGTAATGTAGCGTCTGTTAGTCCCTACTAGGTAATGTAGCGTCTGTTTGTCCCTACTAGGTAATGTAGTGTGTTGGTCCCTACTTGGTAATGTAGCGTCTGTTGGTCCCTACTAGGTAATGTAGCGTCTGTTGGTCCCTACTAGGTAATGCAGTGTCTGTTGGTCCCTGTTAGATAATGTAGTGTGTTGGTCCCTACTAGGTAATGTAGTGTGTTGGTCCCTACTAGGTAATGTAGGGACCAACTCTCCCGAATGGCGCAGTGGTCTAAGGCACTGCATCGCAGTGCTAGCTGTGCCACTAGAGATCCTGGTTCAAATCCAGGCTCTGTCGTAGCCGGCCGTGACCGGGAGACCCATGGGGGGGTGCACAATTGGCCCAACGTCATCCAGGTAGGGGAGGGAATGGCCGGCAGGGATGTAGCTCAGTTGGTAGAGCATGGCGTTTGCAACGCCAGGGTTGTGGGTTCGATTCCCACGGGGTGCTAGTATGAAAAAAATAATAAAATAATGTATGCACTCACTAACTGTAAGTCGCTCTGGATAAGAGCGTCTGCTAAATGACTAAAATGTAAATGTAAATGTAATATAGTAAATGTAATGTAGTGTCTGTTGGTCCCTATTAGGTAATGTAGTGTGTTGGTCCCTACTAGGTAATGTAGTTTGTTGGTCCCTACTAGGCACTGCAGCCATGAGGAACACCAAGAGAGGATCCTGGTTCATCCAAGAGCTCAACTCAGCACTCCGCTTCAGAGCCAGAGACACACACCTATCAGACATACTGGTGCAGGTAAACACAAACAAACACACACCACATATCACTGTCATAGTAAGTGCATTTTCCCTCAATAAAGTAGTTATCAGCAAATTCAGTGCTAGTAACCTTTTGTAACCTCTGTCCCCAGGTGAATGGTCGTATTAAAGAAAGAGAAGGCTATGCTCCTGGCACCCCCCACCATCGCTGTAAGGAGATGTCTGAATTCACCAGCTCCCTCTGCAAAGACCTCTACCTGTTCCCCAAGTACCACCCTCAGTACTGACACACACACATTCCGGCGCACCTACATCGTCACACACACACCGCACCCACTACTGACACACACACACACTGTTATACACACTCATAGAGGATTCATTCATTCACATTTGCTGTGCAAATTCCCTCTCACAGACAAACTCTTGGAAAGGAAAATGGAACAAGTTTATGTAAATATATGTACTTGGTAATGGGCATGAAGTATACGTTACTGGTATGCAGCTTATGTGTGTACCTACCTATCAGCTAAGCTTCCTGTATGTTTATCTGTGCCAGTTATGAATGGGATTGAAATGTTCTATGAAATAATTTTAGCTAGCTAACACACCAGAGTATATTTAAATCTTTCGCTTTTAATTTCGTACTAAACAGTATCTTTTGGGTTTCAAGATGATTCTTTTTTTAAACATGTATTTTGTATGCAGATATATTTGTATCAAATCCTTTTGAAGCTCTTTTTTGTAAGAATTTTAAAGCCCTTGTCCCCTTTTTGTATGAAAAAATGTTTATTATAACATGCATAATGTTATATGCATTAGAATACGAAATCCCCCTGACCAAATGAAGGTATGTATCCGTGTCCACCTGATGGGCAGACAGATGGCAGTGTAGAGTTGTTGGCTGATGATGCAGCATAGAGGGAGCTGCATTTCAATACCTTACCGTTTTTACCCCCTCATCCTAGTAATCTTGAGTCTTCCACTGAAGGATATTGGAACAAGTAGATATGATATTGGGAGATTCCAGTTTGTTAGCAATGATTTGATGTGTTATTGATCCAACGAGTGTAATGGAGTCATGACCATTTCTCTCACAAACAACCGTCCTCCTTCCCCCTCCAATCTCTGTACCTCCATGAGGGGCTTACTATGTAAACAAGTTAGGGCACGTCTTTACATCAAGTTGCCTTATGGCATATAGAATAATTTTTGTAACCAGACTGTTATTACTTAGATGTGATGAAAGAAATGTGTCACATTTTGGGGGGGATTAGTTACATTTATATGTAGTCACACCAATGAATTATATTAGAATTCTATGTAACTGCTTGTGATCTCTGGTCAACTTGAGATCTAAGTTATCCACTGTCAATGTTTCTTTGACCATTAAGATTTCAGTTCACAAAATGGATGTACATGGATGTTTAAAGATATATGGATTGATTTTAAAGCAGCTACTTTATTTTCCTTAGAAATTTGATATGCAATATTCTGTAGCAATGTGTGCCATGTGAAAGATGTATTAAGTATTGTCTTTAAAATACTTGGTTGATCATTTATATAAGACAATGCATCACATGCAAGTGTATGAGCAGCAATATTGATGTTTCTCAGAATGAGCAGTGTATGAATTGTATGAATGAAGCTGTTGACCAACCAATCACAGAGACAGCGCGGTGTGCCCATCTTTAAAAGGGACAGTTCCATAGAGATCCTATTAAATTAGTATTCTAATTCTATGGACAGTTCACCCCAAAATCAAAGTTTGCCAGTTTGTTAGAAGTTTTCCATTTGGTTTGAAGCCTCTAGTTCAGTTAGTTCAAACTTAATGTGTACAATATGGCAGTATCTACACAACAGGTATGGGGGGAAAGTCATATTTGTTGTTATTGTAAATGTTCAGAAAGTGGATTTTGTGGTGAAGGTGGCTATCCCTTGAAAGTGAAGTACTGATGGCTGGGGTTCACTGCCATAAGATAAGGATCTGCTGGGGATGGGGGAGAAGATGACTGTATTTATGTGGAAAACAAAGACTGCCAAATGTTCAAGAAAATAAACAACCCTCTGTTTTTTCTATGAATTGACTTTCTATGAGTTGTGTTGACATGCACTGTGTGCTGTGTGTGTGAAACTGTACGAGAGAGCGCTGTACATATGTACACTGCATGATATTATATTTTGATCTCTCGTTGTTGTTTGTTTATATCTGTGTACATCCTGTCCCCCTCTCAGTATACTGGTATAGTATAACTCATAACCCTGTAGTAAGGAGTATTTCATGACTATGATATGCATCATGAGTCACACACTGAGCACCACCACTGTGATAATGTTCTCTGTGTATCAGGTAGTGCCTCAGCCAGCTGTCCATAGTCATTCTGCCTCACACACATCTCACACTCGCCCTCGGTCAGAGTGACACATTTTGATTAGTGAGATTAGGTTGTTATGCGGTGGCGTGTGGTCTCCAAAGCAGAGAAGGGTTTAAGGGATTGGTCGGGCCCCTCTCTCTCTCTCTCTCTCTCTCTCTCTGTCTCTCTGTCTCTCTCTCTGTCTGTCTCTCTGTCTCTCTGTCTCTCTCTCTCTCTCTGTCTCTCTGTCTCTCTCTCTCTCTCTCTCTCTCTCTCTCTCTCTCTCTCTCTCTCTCTCTCTCTCTCTCTCTCTCATCAGTAAACACAATAGAGAGAGAACTACTTTAGACTATTGTGATGCACCCCTACAACCCAGACTGAAAACCATTATATGGGATAGATGGCCATGTGCATTATGGTGACGGCTACATCTGGCCTAGGGAAGTCCATTACAGATTGCTGACGGGGAAAAGGTATTTGATACACTGCCAATTTTGCAGGTTGTCCTACTTACAAAGCATGTAGAGGTCTGTCATTTTTATCATAGGTACACTTCAACTGTGAGAGACGGAATCTAAAACAAAAATCCAGAAAATCACATTGTATGATTTTTAAGTAATTTATTTGCATTTTATTGCATGACATAAGTATTTGATCACCTACCAACCAGTAAGAAATCCGGCTCTCACAGACCTATTCGTTTTTTTTTTTTCTTTAAGAAGCCCTCCTGTTCTCCACTCATTACCTGTATTAACTGCACCTGTTTGAACTCGTTACCTGTATAACGGACACCTGTTCACACACTCAATCAAACAGACTCCAAGCTCTCCACATTGGCCAAGACCAGAGAGCTGTGTAAGGACATCAGGGATAAAATTGTAGACCTGCACAAGGCTGGGATGGGCTACAGGACAATAGGCAACAACTGTTGGCGCAATTATTAGAAAATGGAAGAAGTTCAAGATGACGGTCAATCACCCTCGGTCTGGTGCTCCATGCAAGATCTCACCTCGTGGGGCATCAATGATCATGAGGAAGGTGAGGGATCAGCCCAGAACTACACGGCAGGACCTGGTCAATGACCTGAAGAGAGCTGGGACCACAGTCTCAAAGAAAACCATTAGTAACACACTACGCCGTCATGGATTAAAATCCTGCAGCGCACGCAAGGTCCCCCTGCTCAAGCTAGCGCATGTCCAGGCCCGTCTGAAGTTTGCCAATGACCATCTGGATGATCCAGAGGAGGAATGGGAGAAGGTCATGTGGTCTGATGAGACAAAAATATAGCTTTTTGGTCTAAACTCCACTCGCCGTGTTTGGAGGAAGAAGAAGGATGAGTACAACCCCAAGAACACCATCCCAACCGTGAAGCATGGAGGTGGAAACATCATTCTTTGGGGATGCTTTTCTGCAAAGGGGACAGGACGACTGCACCGTATTGAGGGGAGGATGGATGGGGCCATGTATCATGAGATCTTGGCCAACAACCTCCTTCCCTCAGTAAGAGCATTGAAGATGGGTCGTGGCTGGGTCTTCCAGCATGACAACGACCCGAAACACACAGCCAGGGCAACTAAGGAGAGGCTCCATAAGAAGCATCTCAAGGTCCTGGAGTGGCCTAGCCAGTCTCCAGACCTGAACCCAATAGAACATCTTTGGAGGGAGCTGAAAGTCTGTATTGCCCAGCGACAGCCCCGAAACCTGAAGGATCTGGAGAAGGTCTGTATGGAGGAGTGGGCCAAAATCCCTGCTGCAGCGTGTGCAAACCTGGTCAAGACCTACAGGAAACGTATGATCTCTGTAATTGCAAACAAAGGTTTCTGTACCAAATATGAAGTTCTGCTTTTCTGATGTATCAAATACTTATGTCATGCAATAAAATGCAAATTAATTACTTAAAAATCATACAATGTGATTTTCTGGATTTTTGTTTTAGATTCCGTCTCTCACAGTTGAAGTGTACCTATGATAAAAATTACAGACCTCTACATGCTTTGTAAGTAGGAAAACCTGCAAAATCGGCAGTGTATCAAATACTTGTTCTCCCCACTGTATGTTGGTACAGCAGGGGGAATGAGGGCTTGGAGCATGTGAGGGGTTTGAAGGGATAGCCTTGCATGATTGGCTGATGAGTCGATACCTGTCACGAGGGTGTTATGTGTCACCCACCCTCCTCACGTTGCAGGGGCAGCCCCGTGGGGGGTGGCATCACCCACTAATCACCCTCACCCCTGCCTGTCCAAACAAGAACACCCCATCCAAAAACAAAGGTCTAATAGCCCACTGGTCTGGCTGGCCTGCTCAAGGGGGCAAGAAGCGTGTAAGTCAGTATTGGTGTCATTAACATGAGCCCTGCTGTGTGTGTGATTAGGTGTCTGCTGTTCTAATAAAGGAAAGCGCTGCGTCTGTCGCTGCCTCATATCACTACCAGGAGTCTCTGTACAGACATCTTTCTGTTGACTGTCTTACAGGACAGGTGGAGGGATCACCACCTCTGGATCAACTGGACAAGATTGGATCTGAACAAGTGTCAATCTCAAGTGTGTGCACTGAACTGGTGTGTGTATGAGTGTGTTAGAATGCATATGTAAGAAAGTGTGTGCGCTCTTGACATGTGTGTTTAGCTGAGAGTGTGCGGGTGGAAATGCTGAAGCGACCATCAAGGTTATTTTTGGGTCAGTGACAGCGTGTCAATGGCTGCAGATGCGTCGCAAAGGAAGGCTCTAAGATACCAGCAGACCCTGGTAGGTCTCTCTCTGTCTGTCTGTTCGTCTGTCCACCTCTCACTCTCTACCTGTCCGAGTGTCCATCCGTCTCTCTCCATCTCTGTCTCTGCCCGTCTGTCCACCTCTCACTCTACCTGTCCGAGTGTCCGTCCATCTCTCTCCATCTCTGTTTCTGCCCGTCTGTCCACCTCTCACTCTACCTGTCCGAGTGTCCGTCCGTCTCTCTCCATCTCTGTCTCTGCCCGTCTGTCCACCTCTCTCTTATTTTCAAATCACATTTTATTTGTCACATGTGCCGAATACAACTGGTATAGACTTTACCATGAAATGTTTGCTTACGAGCCCTTCCCAACAATGCAGAGTAAAAAAAATAAAAAATAGTAACACAAGGAATAAAAGAAGAATGGTGCTATATGCAGGGAGTACCAGTACCAGATCAATGTGCAGAGGTACGAGGTATTTGAGGTAGATACAGTATGTACATGAAGGCAGGGTAAAGTGACTAGGCATCAGGATCGATAATAATAAGAGTAAAATAAAGAACTGAGTAGCAGCAGCAAATTACGTGTAAAAGTGTGTGAGTGTGTGTAATGTGTATGTATGTGTGTTTGTGTTGTGTTGGTCTGCGTGTGTGTGTGAGTGTATGTGTGGGAGTGTCAATGTAATGTGTGTGAGTGAGTGTGTATATGGTTTGTATGTATAGTCTAGTCAGTGTGTGTAGGGTCAGTGCAAGATAGTCAATGCAGATAGTTTGGGTACCATTAATTGACTATTTAGCGGTCAGGCTATTTAGCAGTCTTATTGCTTGGGGGTAGAAGCTGTCGCTAAGCCTATTGGTCTGAGAGCCAATGGTCCGGTACTGTTTGCCGGACGGTAGCAGAGTGAACAGTCTATGGCTTGGGTGGCTGGAGTCTTTGGCAATTTTTCAGGCCTTCCTCTGACATGGCCTGAAATACAGAGGTCCTGGATGGCAGGGAGCTCGGCCCCAGTGATGTACTGGGTTGACCGCACCACTCTATTCAGCCTCCTGAGGGGGAAGAGGCACTACCTTGCCCTCTTCACAACTGCTGGTGTGTCTGGACCATGTTAAGTCCTTAGTGATGTGGACGGCAAGAAACTTGAAGCTCTCAACCTGTTCCACTACAGCCCTGTCGATGTGGATGGGGGCATGCTCTCCCGTCTTTCTCCTATAGTCCACGATCAGCTCCTTGGTCTTTTCCCTCTGTCCGTCTCGTCGTCTGTCTCTCCATCTGTCTCTTCCTCTCTCTCTCTCTCTCTCTCTCTCTCTCTCTCTCTCTCTCTCTCTCTCTCTCTCTCTCTCTCTCTCTCTCTCTCTCTCTCTCTCTCTCTCTCTCTCTCTCTCTCTCTCGCTCTCTGACCTCAATAGTGTTCTGTGCTCAGGTGTTTTGAGCTTGTCTGTTCTGCTGATGTAATGACATAAATATCTGACACTGTGGAGAACCTAGTCCTCCCTCATTCTCTCCTGGCCTGTCTTCAACTAGAGAATCTGAACGCTCATTGCTTCTTCATGTACGAGATCGCAAGGCCCACCACTCATCTATACACCGAGTATACCAAACATTAGGAACACCTTCCTAATATTGAGTTGCCCCTTTTGCCCTCTGAACAGCCTCAATTAGTCGGGTCATGATTCTACAAGGTGTCAAAAGCATTCAACATGGATGCTGGCTCATGTTGACTCCAATGCTTCCCACAGTTTTGTCAAGTTGGCTGGATGTCCTTTGGGTGGTGGATCATTCTTGATACACACAGGAAACTGTTGAGCGTGAAAAACCCAGCAGCGTTGCAGTTCTTGACACAAACCGGTGCACCTGGCACCTACTACCATATGCTGTTCAAAGGCACTTAAATGTTTTGTTCTGGCTCATTCACCCTCTGAATAACACACATACACAATCCATGTTTCAATTGTCTGTCTCAAGCCTTAAAAATCCTTCTTTAACCTGTCTCCTCCCCTTCATCTACACCGATTGAAGTGGATTTAACAAGTGACATCAATAAGGGATCATAGCTTTCACCTGTGTTCACCTGGTCAGTATATGTCATGGAAAGAGCATGTTAATGTTTTGCATACTCAGTGTATATCCTGGTGCTAAACCCCTGCTAAAGATCCCACTGGGTTTATACCTTGCCCTTGTCACTCAAACTCTTTTAGATAATAATAATAATATGCCATTTAGCAGACGCTTTTATCCAAAGCGACTTACAGTCATGTGTGCATAAATGTTTACGTATGGGTGGTCCCAGGGATCGAACCCACTACCCTGGCATTACAAGTGCCATGCTCTACCAATTGAGCTACAGAGGACAAACACCTCAACTTCATGAACCTAATACATGGGTGTTAAGATGGTTCTCGTCCTTTGTGATTTTTAGTGACCTCATGGGAAAAGTTAAGATCCCTCAAAGTGATATCCATCTCTGGTATGGTGGTCAGAATGCTCCTAAGACTTCAGTCTTGTAAAGCTATCACTGTTTTCATGGATATAAATAGATATTCCTATAGCAGGAAATGTGAGCAGACAGGTTCAATGTATTTATACAGCATCACTTCCCTGTGAGCGCGTGAAGGGATGAAGTTATATCCATAGAAAAATAATGAGTAGAACAGGTGTCCCTATTCAAGCAATGATGGCAAAATGGGTGGACTCGCAGCCATTTTGAGTATACTCATAGGAGCAAAGCAGGAAGTAAAAGCAGGAAGTGTACCCATAAATCTGTGCTGTGAATTGTTGAATCAATTCAACTGACATTACAAAAAACGCATCCCATTGCATGATCAGCATCAGTTAGCATCCTTTGAATGAGCATTCTACATTACCATGGAAATGATTGCTTCACAGTACCAGGCAGTCATTGCATGTGTACGCATGAGTTTACCAGTCAAATTTCCAGGGTTACAGGTCCAAAGCCCATTCTATTCATTGTATTTCTATGGTCATGTCACTGTCTCCTCAGCTTCATCATTTTAAATCCTCACCAGTGGAGGCTGGTGGGAGGAACTATGGGAGGACGGGCTCATTGTAATGGCTGGAATGGGTGGAACGCTGCCCAAGACTGCCTCAATTCCCCCTTTTCTTCCACTCCTCCTTCTCTCTCCTCTCTTCCTCTCTTTCCTCTCCTCTCTTTCTTTCCCTTGGAGGTGCTAAGATAGACTTGAAGTCTACCCAAGGAGGCCCCTCACCTTCCTCTGTCCGCCTCCTCTTCTCTCCTGTGTCTTTGCCCTCTCCCTCCTCTCCTCCCTCTCTCTGTCTTGGAGAGGTTGCAGAGACGTGGTGGCCTCCTGCCCAAGGCGAATCCTTAATCCCTGGCCCTATCAGAGTGTCTGTGGGACCAGAGGTCAGATATAAATAAGATCTAAATTAGTCACACTATTTACAGGCTTAATATCCCTCCACTGGAGGTACCCACATCTATCACACAGATATGATCACTATGATGGGGCCGGGTGTGTGTCTGTGAGAGAGAGAGAGTGTGTGTGTGTGTGTGTGTGTGTGTGTGTGTGTTATGATCGCTATGGTGGGGTACAGAGGGGGAGAGAAAAGTGGGAGAATGGTGTGTTGAGCTGTTAATACTGGTACACTATCGTAATACTGTTTATTTATTAATCATTGCCTTGACACGGCCAGGGATCATTTCCTACAGCAAGATTTTTAAGTAAGCTAGCTAAACCCCTTCTGAGGATGGTGGACTGAACTTATGCAGTGAGGTGTGTCCCATGTTGTAAGAGGAGCAGAATATCTAGACAGGTTTTCACTTCCAGGTCACAAATGCACCCACGCACGCGCGCACACACACATACACACACACACACACACACACACACACACACACACACACACACACACACACACACACACACACACACACACACACACACACACACACACACACACACACACACTCACACTCACACTCACACTCACACTCACACTCACACTCACACTCACACTCACACTCACACACATACACAAGCAGAGACACAGACAGTGTCTCTCTGTTGGTATATGTCTGTCAGCACAGCCCCAGCTCCAGAGGTAAATTCCTCTCTCATCTAGACCAAGAGTCAACACAGCTGTGTGACCTGGAAGTAAATCACTTCATGTTCTGCTCCACTAACACAGTAGGCTATAGCCTGGATCAGTAGGCTATAGTCTGGATCAGTAGGCTATAGTCTGGGTCAGTAGGCTATAGTCTGGGTCAGTAGGCTATAGTCTGGGTCAGTAGGCTATATTCTGGGTCAGTAGGCTATAGCCTGGGTCAGTAGGCTATAGTCTGGGTCAGTAGGCTATAGTCTGGGTCAGTAGGCTATAGTCTGGGTCAGTAGGCTATAGTCTGGGTCAGTAGGCTATATTCTGGGTCAGTAGGCTATAGCCTGGGTCAGTAGGCTATAGTCTGGGTCAGTAGGCTATAGTCTGGGTCAGTAGGCTATAGTCTGGGAAGCCTGGTATGGAGACATCACATCATGGGTGAGACAATCCATATGACATTTGGAATGTTTAGGTCTCCTGTTTTGGCTTTTTGACCATGGAATATCTAGGTAAATACTATATAACTATCTGTAAATGGTCTAATTAGTCATGAGAGTTGGCACTTCTAGGTTATTACACAGATCTTAGAATTTAATTACTGTATATATGGTTATTATTGGTCAATAACTGTTTTTTATGATACGCAATGGCTTGAGCTGAGAGAGAGAGAGAGCGAGAGAGAGAGAGAGAGAGAGAGAGAGAGAGAGAGAGAGAAGAGGTTTGCGGAGAAGTGTCTCAGTGAGCATTGAGTCACACTAGCTCTAAATTTAACCCAGAGTTGGGTTTCACCCCAGAAGGCGAGGGTTAAGGGGGGAGACAGGGGAGACAGGGGATACAGGGGAGAGGGGTGGTGAGAGGGGAGACAGGGGAGAGGGGTGGCGAGAGGGAAAGTTTGGAGGGGGAATAGGTAAGATTGTTTTGAGAGATGGAGAGAATATCCCAATAGGTGAGTACGGTATTTTACCTTGTACGTCTGTACCTTTGTATGCATATACTATATTCCCAGTACTGTCAGTCACAAATGAGTTTCCTAACTGACATCGTCAAAGTACAATCCTACAAACCTAATCCCATTCCACCCAATAAAGCAGGTTTAACATAGCATTAGTGCCAGGTATTAAATCACTAACACTTCCATTCACGCCCTGCGAGGTGTCGCTAGTTAGTTTTATGATCTTGGACTGGATAGCTGGAGTCTCCTGGACTGACTGGCTGACTGGCTTATAGGGAATAGACCTAGGAGAATGAATAGCTGTTGACAACCTATTAAGTGTCTGTATTAACCGCCACCCCTTTCTCCTCCTCTGTGTGTGTGCGCGTCTGCTTGCGACCAGAAGTCCCCACAAGAATATTAAACAAACAACAATTTAACAAACTGGGGACATTTTGTTTGTCTCCACAAGGTCAACTGCTATTTCTAGGGGGTTTAGGGTTAAGGTTAGAATTAGTGTTCGGGTTAGAATTAGGTTTAGGGTTAGGAGCTAGGGTTAGTTTTAGAGTTAGGAGCAAGGGTTAGGTTTAGGGTTAGGGTTAAGGTTAGGTTTTGGGGTTAGATTTAGGGGTTAGATTTAGGGTTAGGGTTAGGGTTTAGGGAAAATAGGATTTTTAATGGGACTGAATTGTGTGTCCTCACAAGGCTAGTTATACAAGACTGTGTGTGTGTGTGTGTTGTACTTAATTGACCATACCTGTTAGTCATTGGGGACGATACTGTACTACCTCCCCTTGGACAAAAAGAAGGCAGGTACAGTCAGTCTTACAGGGATGTCTTAAAGGACAGGAAAGGACAGATGTAATATCCAGATAGAGGTTATATACAGTGTATATTAGAGAGCGGAAGGAGAGCGTGACAACATACAGCACCTGAGAAGAGGGGAGGGAAGATGCGGGAGCGCATCAACACTTTTGAGACAGGGCTGAACTTAGACCAGATTCTGGTAATTATTGATATTGATATTTTATTAGTCCTATTTATGCTTCTTTATTACATTATAACATAACATAATTGCAAATGATTAAGAGGTCATGGTGACATTGTTTATGTTAGAATGTTACCTTTTTATTTACATGTGGTCTCAATTTGTGTTGTTCTCACATTTTTTATGTTCTCAATTTAAACTGCTTGACATCAATTTCTTAAGGAAATCAATATTGGAAATCTTAAGGAAATCATAGCCTGGTTCCTCTCTAGGTTTCTTCCTAGGTTTTGGCCTTTCTAGGGAGTTTTTCCTAGCCACCGTGCTTCTACACCTGCATTACTAGCTGTTTGGGGTTTTAGGCTGGGTTTCTGTAAAGCACTTCGAGATATTAGCTGATGTAAGAAGGGCTATATAAAATAAAATTGATTGATTGATTGCAGTCAATCAACTAAAGAAAATATGTGCATTGCATTTAAGAGATGTGCAAAGAGATACTGCACAGAGTTTGGAATATTCTCTTTAAACTATTGTGAATGAAATATTGACTCTTGGGGATCTCCTAAAACAGTGTGGTTACCCTTATAGGTTGTGTGTTAGGGTTTACTTGCGTGCTTTGAATTGTTATGGGAGTGTTGTTGTGGCACCCCTGTACTTTAAACTACGATTGGAGCCAATGATTTTTTACAGGGGTGAGTTTCCCTTACCTTATTATAGATTACACATGTGTGAGAGTGTGTGCATGTGTGTGTCAGTGTGTGTGTGTGTGTGTGTGTGTGTGTGTGTGTGTGTGTGTGTGCGTGTGGTCAGCCCTGACAATATAGCCCTGTCTTGGGACACAAGGTTAATAATATAATCTGACCCAGTCACTGACGGACAGATACAGAGATTAGGACATGGGGCACCACACACACTCACGAGTGACCCAGGAATCTGTTGTTATTATTATTTTTTAATTAACTCTGAATGTCACACTGCCCTTCAGTCTCTGAATCTGTTAGCAGCTCTCACTCTCTCTCTCTCTAAGTCTCTCTCTACCGCTCTGTCTCGCTCTCTCTCTCACTCTCTACCTGAATTTCTCTCTACCTCTCTCTCTCTATCTCTCTCTCTCGTTCTCTCTTTCTCTCTCCCTGAGTCTCTCTCTACCCTTCTCTCTCTCTCTCTCTCTCTCTCTCTCTCTCTCTCTCTCTCTCTCTCTCTCTCTCTCTCTCTCTCTCTCTCTCTCTCTCAATTCAATTCCATTCAATTTCAATTTAAGGGCTTTATTGGCATGGGAAACATATGTTAACATTGCCAAAGCAATTGAAGTAGATAGTAAACAAAAGTGAAATAAACAATAAATATCCCTCTCTCTCTCAATTCAATTTCAATTTAAGGGCTTTATTGGCAAAAGTGAAATAAACAATAAATATTAACAGTAAACATTACACTCAGAAGTTCCAAAAGAATAAAGACATTTAAAATGTCATATTATGTATATATACAGTGTTGTAACAATGTGCAAATAGTTAAAGTACAAATGGGAAAATGAATAAACATAATATGGGTTGTATTTACAATGGTGTTTGTTCTTCACTGGTTGCCCTTTTCTTGTGGCAACAGGTCATAAATCTTGCTGCTGTGATGGCACACTGTTGTATTTCACCCAGTAGATAAGGGAGTTTATCAAAATTGGGTTTGTTTTCGAATTCTTTGTGGATCTCTGTAATCTGAGGGAAATATGTGTCTTTACTATGGTCATACATTTGGCAGGAGGTTAGGAAGTGCAGCTCAGTTTCCACCTCATTTTGTGGGCAGTGTGCACATAGCCTATCTTCTCTTGAGAGCCAGGTCTGCCTACGGCAGCCTTTCTCAATAGCAAGTCTATGCTCACTGAGTCTGGGTCAGTCACAGTGGTCAGGTATTCTGCCACTGTGGACTCTCTGTTTAGGGCCAAATAGCATTCTAGTTTGCTCTGTTTTTTTGTTAATTCTTTCCAATGTGTCAAGTAATTTCTCTTTTTGTTTTCTCATGATTTGGTTGGGTCTAATTGTGTTGTTGTTGTTGTCCTGGGGCTCTGTGGGGTTTGTTTGTGTTTGTGAACAGAGCCCCGGGACCAGCTTAATTAGGTGACTCTTCTCCAAGTTCATCTCTCTGTAGGTGATGGCTTTGTTATGGAAGGTTTGGGTCGTTCACAGCTTTGTGGAAGTTACCTGTGGCGCTGATGGTATGTATAGTTTTTTGTGTGCTCTAGGGCAACGGTGTCTAGATGGAATTTGTATTTGTGGTCCTGGCAACTGGACCTTTTTTGGAACACCATTATTTTGTCTTACTGAGATTTACTGTCAGGTCTCAGGTCTGACAGAATCTGTGCAGAAGATCTAGGTGCTGCTGTAGGCCCTCCTTGGTTGGTGACAGACGCACCAGATCATCAGCAAACAGTAGACATTTGACTTCAGATTCTAGTAGGGTGAGGCCGGGTGCTGCAGACTGTTCTAGTGCCCTCGCCAATTTGTTGATATATATGTTGAAGAGGGTGGGGCTTAAACTGCATCCCTGTCTCACCCCACGGCCCTGTGGAAAGAAATGTGTGTGTTTTTTGCCAATTTTAACCGTACACTTGTTGTTTGTGTACGTGGATTTTATAATGTCATATGTTTTTCCCCAACACCACTTTCCATCAATTTGTATAGCAGACCCTCATGCCAAATTGAGTCAAAAGCTTTTTTGAAATCAACAAAGCATGAGAAGACTTTGCCTTTGTTTTGGTTTGTTTGTTTGTCAATTAGGGTGTGCAGGGTGAATACGTGGTCTGTCGTACGGTAATTTGGTAAAAAGCCAATTTGACATTTGCTCAGTACATTGTTTTCACTGAGGAAATGAACTAGTCTGCTGTTAATGATAATGCAGAGGATTTTCCCAAGGTTGCTGTTGACGCATATCCCACGGTAGTTATTGGGGTCAAATTTGTCTCCACTTTTGTGGATTGGGGTGATCAGTCCTTGGTTCCAAATATTGGGGAAGATACCAGAGCTAAGGATGATGTTAAAGAGTTTATGTATAGCCAATTGGAATTTGTGGTCTGTATATTTTATCATTTCATTGAGGATACCATCAACACCACAGGCCTTTTTGGGTTGGAAGGTTTGTATTTTGTCCTGTAGTTCATTCAATGTAATTGGAGAATCCAGTGGGTTCTGGTAGTCTTTAATAGTTGATTCTAAGATTTGCATTTGATCATGTATATTATTTTGCTGTTTGTTCTTTATTATAGGGCCAAAAAGATTGGAGAAGTGGTTTACCCATACATCTCCCTTTTGGATAGATAGCGCTTCGTGTTTGTTTAGTGTTTTCCAATTTTCCCAGAAGTGGTAAGAGTCTATGGATTCTTCAATTACATTGAGCTGATTTCTGACATGCTGTTCCTTCTTTTTCCGTTGTGTATTTCTGTATTGTTTTAGTGATTCACCATAGTGAAGGCATAGGCTCAGGTTTTCTGGGTCTCTATGTTTTTGGTTGGATAGGTTTCTCAATTTCTTTCTTAGGTTTTTGCATTCTTCATCAAACCATTGTTACTTTTCTTCGGTTTTCTGTTAGAGATTTTTTGATTTGATAGGGAAGCTGAGAGGTCAAATATACTGTTTAGGTTTTCTACTGCCAAGTTTACACCTTTACTATTACAGTGGAACGTTTTGTCCAGGAAGTTGTCTAGAATGGATTGAATTTGTTGTTGCCTAATTGTTTTTTGGTAGGTTTCGACACTACTTTCCTTCCATCTATAGCATTTCTTAATATTATTCAGTTCCTTTGGCTTTGATGCTGTTATGATTTAACTGGATAAGAACCCAAATGCAGACAAGTACACCAAGCCAGATAAGTTTTAACAGGTTTATTTACAATGTTCAAAGTCCAGGTTTCCAAATATAGGGGAAGAGCAAGTCCAGGTACAGGGAGGGTAACAGATCCAGATCAGGGCAGGTGTGGTACCGTAATGTCCTAGTGTCCGTGGTGAGTCCAAAAGAGAGGTCCGGTAAAGGAGAGCAGGATGGTGGTGGCAGGAGTGAAGCGGAGGCAGGAGTCAGGTTCCAATATATGGTCGTCTTGACTATGATCTGACGATGAGTGGCAAGTTTGACCGGGTCTTAAAGGCTGAGGTGATTATGGTGAATGAGCTGCAGCTGGAACCCTGACTCCCGCACACCAGACTTCACTCCTGCAATCAAGGACAGACAGAGGGGAGGGAGAGAGCAGAGAGAGCTACCTAGCAGCAGTAGGCCTAACAGTACCCCCCCCTCTACGGACGCCACCTGGCGGCCGACGGGGTTTATCGGGATGTAACCTATGAAACTCTCGGACCAGAGCAGGATCCACAATGAAGCTCCTGGGCACCCAGGAACGTTCCTCAGGACCATAACCCTCCCAATCCACCAGGTACTGGCAACCACGACCTCGGCGGCGAACATCCAGAAGTCGCCGGACAGTGTAGACCGGACCCCCACCCACGATCCTGGGCGGAGGAGGGGGACGAGAGGGCGGGCACAGAGGGCTAACCGACACAGGCTTAATCTGGGAAACATGAAAGGTGGAATGAACCCGTAGGGAGGCAGGAAGCTGTAGCTTAACCGCGCAGGGGTTAACAATAGACAGTATCTTGAACGGTCCTATAAAACGAGGCGCCATCTTCTTAGACTCCACCTTCAATGGAAGGTCCCGTGACTTCAGCCATACCTCTTGACCAGGAGAGTAACCGGGAGCCTGGGACCGGTGACGGTTGGCTTGCCTCTGCATGTACGCCGAAGCTCGGGACAGAGCTACCCTGGCCTTCCTCCAGACCTTGAAGCAGCGGCGCATGTGGGACTGCACCGAGGGTACCGCCAGTTCCCTCTCTTGGGAAGGGAACAGGGGAGGTTGATAACCCAGAGCACACAGAAAAGGAGACAAACCAGAGGAAGCGTTAGTCAAGGTGTTATGAGCATATTCCACCCAGGGGAGCATGGAGCTCCATGACCCAGGGTTAGACCCAGTGACACAGCGAAGAGCGGTCTCCATCTCCTGGTTCGCTCTCTCGGCTTGCCCGTTGGTCTGGGGGTGATATCCAGAGGACAGGCTGGATGTAATGCCCAAAGCTTTACAGAAAGCTTTCCACACCTGGGAGACAAACTGGGGACCCCTGTCAGAGACAATATCCGTGGGTAGACCATGAGAGCGGAACACATGTTCAACCAAAATCTCAGCCGTCTCTCTGGCAGTGGGCAGTTTAGGTAGGGGCCAAAAAATGAGCGAACTTAGAAAACGATCAATCACCGTAAGAATGACAGTCTTTCCAGACGAGGGGGGAAGTCCAGTGACAAAATCCATAGCGATATGCGACCAGGGCCGGCTGGGTATAGGTAGAGGTCGTAGATGACCGGCGCTGGCCTGGGTGGAGTTTTTACTTCGTGCACATACCGTACAAGCAGCAATGAAGGCTCGAGTGTCCGCCTCCATCCTGGCCCACCAGAACTTCCGTCGCACAAAGTCAAGGGTCCGCGAAACTCCAGGGTGACAGGTAAGGGGAGACGAGTGAGCCCACTGAAGTACCTGGGAGCGAGCAGACTCAGGGACAAACATCCGGTTAGGAGGACCCCTCCCAGGGTCAGCTTGATGATGTTGAGCCTGTCTAACAATCCCCTCGATGTCACATGTGATGACCGCAATACTGCAGGTAGGAGGCAAAATGGGTTCAGGGTTACTACCAGTATCAACAGCCGAATGAACACGAGACAGGGCGTCAGGCTTGACGTTGCGTGACCCAGGACGGTACGACAGAGAAAAATTGAATCTCCCAAAAAATAGTGCCCACCTGGCTTGACGGGGGTTGAGCTGCTTCGCTGACTGGAGGTAAGCCAGATTCTTATGATCCGTCCAAACGATGAAGGGTTGTTCCGCCCCCTCCAACCAATGTCGCCACTCCTCGAGAGCCAGCTTAACGGCGAGCAGTTCACGATTGCCAACATCATAATTCCTCTCAGCCTGAGAAAGTTTCCTTGAGAGAAAAGCACAGGGATGCAGTTTGTTATCTTCAGGAGAACGTTGTGACAACACCGCACCTGCCCCAGTGTCGGATGCATCCACCTCCACGACAAACTGGCGGTCGGGGTCCGGCTGCATCAGAATGGGAGCCGAGGCGAAGCGATGTTTCAGTTCTTCGAACGCTGATTCGGCCCCCTTCATTCCAAGCGAACGGTCGTGAGATGGAGGTGAGAGCGGTGAGTGGCGCCGCAATGCGGCTGTAGTCCTTGATGAACCTCCTATAGAAGTTCGCAAACCCCAGGAATCGTTGAAGTTGTTTGCGGGTAGAGGGAGCTGGCCAGTCCGTGACAGCAGAGATCTTAGCTGGGTCCATCCGCAACTCCCCCTGAGCTATGATGTAACCCAAAAAGAGGTCTCAGACACATGAAATTCACATTTCTCCATCTTCACAAACAGTTTGTTCTCCAACAACCTTTGCAACACCTGGCGCACATGCAGTTCATGTTCCTGAGAGGACTCTGAGAAAATCAAGATATCATCCAGATAGACAAAAACAAACCGATTCAACATGTCCCGAAGGACATCATTGACTAGTGCCTGAAAAACAGCAGGGGCATTGGACAACCCAAAAGGCATAACCAGATACTCAAAATGTCCCAAGGGTGTGTTGAAGGCAGTCTTCCATTCATCACCCTTACGAATGCGCACCAGGTGATACGCATTTCGTAGATCCAGTTTCGTAAAGATGGTAGCACCATGAAGGAGGGGAAAAGCAGAATTAATCAAAGGCAGAGAATACTTGTTCTTAATGGTGATGTTGTTAAGTCCACGGTAATCAATACAGGGTCTGAGGGTCTTATCCTTCTTAGCAACAAAAAGAATCCCGCTCCCTACAGGTGACGAGGAAGGACGCATAATACCTGCCGCCAAGGAGTCCCGAATGTAGTTCTCCATAGCCTCCGTCTCCGGCCGGGAGAGATTGTACAGGCGACTGCTGGGGAGCGGGGCTCCTGGCTGGAGGTCAATGGCGCAGTCGTAAGGCCGGTGAGGAGGAAGAGAAGTAGCTCTGTGTTTGCAGAAAACGGATGCCAGGTCATGATACACGTCAGGAACAGCAGAAAGATCCATGGACTCCAGTGGAGGTTGAGGCACAGTACTGGCAGGAGTCTGAGCAGAACACAAACAATTCACATGACAAAATGTGCTCCATGAAACAATGCTACCTGTCACCCAATCAATGTGTGGATTGTGTCTTATGAGCCAGGGGATACCAAGGACCAGGGGAGTCTGTGGGCAGTCGATAATATAGAATTGAATGTTCTCCTGATGATTTCCCCGACACTCTAAGACAAACAGGAACAGTCTGATGGGTAATACGGGTCAACAATTGTCCATTTAGACCCTTAGCCTGCAGCGGACAGTCCATAGGAACAGTCTCCAAATCCATTTGTTGAGCCCACTCTCTATCCAAAAAGCTTTGTCGGCACCAGAGTCAATCAGCGCACTAACAGAGAAATTCTGGGACTGCCACTGGAGGGATGCCTGGAGCAGAATGCGGGGAGAAGAGGAAGAATCCGCTGCTCGGCTCACCAAAACTTCTCCCATTAATGATGAGCCGGCCCTTTTCCCCGGACGAACTGGGCAGGAAGGAACGAAATGACCAGCTTCTCCACAATACAGGCAGACCCGAGCCTGAATACGACGTGCACGCTCCTCTGAGGACAACCGTGCACGACCCACCTCCATGGCCGGGTTCAGTGCTCCTCGTATCGACTCGGGAAGACACGGCTCTCTCCGTAGGGACGATGCAGGGAGGAGTTTGTTGATGACAGACAGGTTGCTTGGAACTAACACTCCTCTCCCGGCGGCGCTCCCGAATCCGATTATCCAACCTGATAGTGAGTGAAATAAGATTATCCAGCGTAGGCGATTCATCATATGACACCAATTCATCTTTTAAAGTCTCAGACAAAGCATTGATGAACACTCCTTGTAATGCCTCGTCATTCCAACCACTCACTGCTGCTAAAGTCCGAAACTCCACTGCCATCTCCGCCCACTCACGAGCCCCCTGCCGAAGAGAAAACAGCCGTTTCGCAGCCTCCTTGCCTCGTACGGGGTGGTCAAAAACCTTCCTCATCTCTGTGGTGAAGGCAACGTAAGCGTTGCAGATGTCCGACTGACTCTCCCAGACCGCGGATCCCCAGGCACGAGCGGAACCGCTAGTAGAGTTGATAAGGTAGGCAATACGGGCTCTTTCTGAGGCGTAGGTGAGGGGCTGTTGTTCAAACACTAACGAGCATTGAGTCAAAAAATCGCCACAGGTTCCCATGTTCCCGTCATAGCGCTCTGGAGCAGGAACAAAAGACTCTCGGATCTGGGCTGAAGGGGTAGTAAGGGCAGACACTTGATTGGAGAGTAATTGAACCTGATTAAGCAGCACCTGACTGTCCTCAGCAATCGTCTTAAACAGGGTATCATGTTGGCCAAGTAAAATGCCCTGATTGGCTATGGCAGTCCAAATTTGAGTGCACTCTGGGGTGGTATCCGAGCTACTGTCTGCTGGGTTCATGTTGGTCAGATCATACTGTTATGATTTAACTGGATAAGAACCCAAATGCAGACAAGTACACCAAGCCAGATAAGTTTTAACAGGTTTATTTACAATGTTCAAAGTCCAGGTTTCCAAATATAGGGGAAGAGCAAGTCCAGGTACAGGGAGGGTAACAGATCCAGATCAGGGCAGGTGTGGTACCGTAATGTCCTAGTGTCCGTGGTGAGTCCAAAAGAGAGGTCCGGTAAAGGAGAGCAGGATGGTGGTGGCAGGAGTGAAGCGGAGGCAGGAGTCAGGTTCCAATATATGGTCGTCTTGACTATGATCTGACGATGAGTGGCAAGTTTGACCGGGTCTTAAAGGCTGAGGTGATTATGGTGAATGAGCTGCAGCTGGAACCCTGACTCCCGCACACCAGACTTCACTCCTGCAATCAAGGACAGACAGAGGGGAGGGAGAGAGCAGAGAGAGCTACCTAGCAGCAGTAGGCCTAACAGATGCCTCATGATTGAGTATTGCTCTGTTCAAGTAGACTGAGATTTTGCTGTGGTCTTATAGGGGTGTCAGTGGGCTGACTGTGAACGCTCTGAGAGACTCTGGGTTGAGGTCAGTGATAAAGTAGTCTACAGTACTACTGCCAAGAGATGAGCTATAGGTGTACCTACAATAGGAGTCCCCTCGAAGCCTACCATTGACTATGTACATTCCCAGCATGCGACAGAGCTGCAGGAGTTGTGACCTGTTTTTGTTGGTTATGTTGTCGTAGTTGTGCCTAGGGGGGCATATGGGGGAGGGAATGCTGTCACCTCCAGGTAGGTGTTTTTCCCCCTGTGTGCTGAGGGTTTCAGGTTCTTGTCCAGTTCTGGCATTTAAGTCGCCACAGACTAGTACATGTCCCTGGGTCTGGAAATGATTGATTTCCCCCTCCAGGATGGAGAATCTGTCTTCATTAAAGTATGGGGATTCTAGTGGGGGGATATAGGTAGCACACAGGAGGACATTTTTCTCTGTTGAGATAATTTTATTTTGAATTTCTAGCCAAATGTAAAATGTTTCTGTTTTGATTCCTGTTTTGATTCCTGTTGTTCCCGTCTCTCTCTCTCTCTCTCTCTCTCTCTCTCTCTCTCTCTCTCTCTCTCTCTCTCTCTCTCTCTCTCTCTCTCTCTCTCTCTCTCTCTCTCTCTCTCTCTCTCTCCCTGAGTCTCTCTCTACCCTTCTCTCTCTACCCCCCCTCTCTCTCTCTCTCTCGCTCTCTCTCTGTCTCGCCCACTCTCTTCCTGATTCTCTCTCTACCCTTCTCTCTCTCTCTCTCTCTCTTGGTGTTTCTTGGTACCACTTGTATGTATTTCATAAATATTTTAAAATTGGTAGGATTGAACCTGAGCTAGATTCTCTCTGGCTCTGCGCGTATTGAGTCCTTTGGCATGGTGAGTATGTGTGTGGAATAGTAGTGAATGTGTTATCAGTGTATTGAGTGGAGTGTACAGTGTTTGACTCCACACACAGGGTCACACAGTGACACAGGACAAACACAGGCTGACAGATGGAGAGGGATAGGCTCTCAGTAATAGGTGTATCACAGGTCTCAGACTCTCTCTCACGCTGTCTCTCTCTTTCTTTTTCTCTCTCTTTCTTTCTCCAGAGAGAGATACTGTGATGATGACACATTCTTTTCTCCCTGTGATTTATTCAGTCTTTCATTCCGTGTCTTATCTGTTGATCTCTCGATCTATCGTACTGTCTGTCTCTCACCCTCTGTCTCCCCCTCTTATTTTTGTCATCACACCCCAGGTTCCTCTTTTTTTGCCAGTCTTGCCTGTTTGTTCATCCCAGATTGATAGTGTTGTGTTGTTAATGTTTGGTGTTGACCTGATATTACAGTCACATATAATACTGTAGGACAGGGAGAGAACAGTCTCATTACAGAATGCCCAAGAAAGCAGACACAGAACAGGTACTGTATGCAACAGGATTATATATTCATCTTAAGCTGTTAAATGTAGTATGTGTCTTTTGAGGGGTTATACAGTGAGCTCCAAATGTATTGGGACAGTGACAAATGTGTACTCTGTACTCTAGCACTTTGGATTTGAAATTATACAATTACTAGGAGGTTAAAGTGCAGACTGTCAGCTTTAATATGAGGGTATTTTCATCCATATCCGGTGAACCGTTTAGAAATAACTTTTTGTACATAGTGTCCCCATTTTAGGGGACCAAAAGTATTGGGACAATTTCACTTATATGTGTACATACTCACTGTATATTTATGTGATCAACACAGCATAATGTCTACTGCTTCCTCGAGAGGGAAAATTCAAGTTAACTTGCCTGGCAAGACATCAGTGTTTTACTTGTTTTTTATCTTAATTAATTATAGCTCCACTATTAGTACAGCTATTATAGTGTAAATGTCAGATTGAAAACAATTGAGTAAATGCTTGTTGCATGGCAATCCATAAGCATCTGGATATAATACAGCATTTTAAAAATAAGAATAAACAGATAGTAGAGATAATTTGCTCACTTGCAGTAAAATTTGCTCTAGGACCATCAAAACATCAAAATAACTTTTAAGAGGTGTGTTCAAGAACAGTGGGCAACATTAGATGTGTTTAACACCAGTCCCACTATAGCCTGTAATTCCATCAACCTATTGGGGAATAGGGAATGGTCACTATGGGGAATGAGTCAAGAGAGGTTCAACCAAGGTGAAACATTGCACAAGGCAGTTCAGCGTTGTTGTTGTTGACCGTTTATTGTTTACAAAAAATTTATCCCTCAAAGTAGCCTAGATCTTGCCCCTAGAAACAGATTACAAACACAGGTGAAGTGGGTAAACAGTGAAACACAAATCACTAGTGTCACAACGTTAATGCTTTTACTCTGCATAAATATACAAAGCCGTTTTGAAATGAACAGTTGCACCTGTATCATACAGGGTTCTGGTTAATTCCACTAATTCCAATCTAATTCCAGGTCAGTCTTTGAATTCAAAGAAGATGTCAATTCTTCTCAATTCCAATGTTAGGTCAATTTCAAGAATTATATTCCCAATTCAATATTATACCAGACAATTCCACACATTCCAATTCCAATTTCATTCCTTCAGACTTTCAGGATGATAATGTCACTGTTCAGACAGCTTAGCTATACTGGAAATACAGAAATACAAGTTGAAATTATTTTAAACAAATCATGCTGTCAATTTTTGTACACTAACTGGGAAATGTACAAATATTGAATTCCAATTCAATTCCAAAGATTAAATGTTTTTACAATTCCAATTCAATTCTAATTCCAACAGTCCAAATTGTTGAAATTCGAATTGAATTCAATGTAAATTTTCCAATCAAATCAAATTGGATTTGACCACAACCATGGTATCATCTGACATGGTTGTCAGTAGGCCTCCTGGTTGGTTGGTTGCAGCAGCTTTCCTCTCCTATGAGAACCTAATACAGCACTGTCTGACACCAGTGATTTAGTTCTTCCACTGATTTAGACTCATGTGTTGCAACGTAGTGGTATGCAGATGTACTGTAGGTGTAAGCATAAGTTGTCTTGAAGCCCAGGTCCAGGACCAGGTGTGTTTTATAGCGTGTGTATTAGGAGTGGGGTGGTGAAAGCTGATCCTAGAGCAGCTCCTAAGTGTAACACCCTTCCTGGTTCTGTGTGTGTGTGTGTGTGTGTGTGTGTGTGTGTGTGTGTGTGTGTGTGTGTGTGTGTGTGTGTGTGTGTGTGTGTGTGTGTGTGTGTGTGTGTGTGTGTGTGTGTGTGTGTGTGTGTGTGCATGAGTACATGCGTGTGTGCGTGTTGGAAGAAGAAGGTGCGGAATGTTCTGTCTTCCTGGGATCTCTTCCTCTGGCAACCTGGCTCCTGTCCAGTCCAGCTTCCACTCAGGGAGGGGTTTTTCCGATCTCTTGGCCCGTTTTGTCTATTTCTGGCCGGCAGCAGGGTATACAGGTTGGTGTGTATCTCTTACACACACGCCGCACATTCCCTCTCTAACTCATTATCTCCAGCTATCCCACTGTGCTGGATCCAGTTTTCTCCCCCGCTCCCATTTATGATCCCCCTTTTAATTTCCTCTGATTCTCTCTCCCTCCTACTCCCACTCACTTCCTCTCTCTCTCATCTACCTTTCTTCCCTAACCTCAAATTCAAGACAATGCAACACAAAACCCTACTGTATCATGGGGATTTCTGGGCTTTCTTGATAATGTAGTCTTTGATCTCAGTGTTCAGCTCTATTGGGAGAAGGCCTACAGGGAGCCTCTTGGTAGTGAAGAGAGCTGCAATGCTTTCTGGGTAATGAAATCGTCTCTGTCCAGGAAACTGCAAGGGGTTCTGGGTAATGTAGTCTTTGATCTCAGTGTTCAGCTCTATGGGGAGAAGGCCTACAGGGAGCCTCTTGGTAGTGAAGAGAGCTGCAATGCTTTCTGGGTAATGAAGTCTGCTCTGTCCTGGAAACTGCAAGGGTTTCTGGGTAATACTATACAGTCTTTTCTCTATCCAGGGAGGTGCTCTTGGTAATTATATGTAGTATCCTGCTCTGTCCAGGTCCATGGGCGAGTAGAGGGAGCCCGCTGGGCTTTCTGGGTAATGTAATGGAGATGCAACATTGCTTCCTGGGTAATGTAGTCTTTGCTCTGTCCAGCTCTACGGGGAGTACAGGGAGCAGCAGGGTAGCTTTGCTAGGCGGGAAGCCACACGGCTGCTGACAGAGAGACAATGGAGGAGACAGACAGGAGAAAACACCATGGTCAACGCCAGACGGGGGCATGGCCAACGACATCACCACTCCGTCACCATGGAGTCATATCTCAGCCACACCTCCTCCACAAAGAAGCCACGCCCCTACTCCAAATACCAAGGTGAGAGACAAGGACTTGTTCTAGCTACATCACTGTAAATAACCCCCGGTAAAAGTTATATTGAGGCCTAAACACATACAGTAATATAGCTTATTGTGTTGGTCCAGACTGTGTGGCTCGTATACAGCGGTACATCGTGACCAAGCTGGGGGAGGACTGGATCTTCCTGGTGCTGCTGGGCCTCACCATGGCCCTGGTCAGCTGGAGCATGGACTACACCAGTGCCAAGAGCTTACAAGGTATGTGACTACAGTCCCCATAACCCACTGTGGCTGTAGCAGGCCAGGTACCCTCACTAGATGGCCATACAAGACAGAACAAAAACTGATGAGCAATATCATGAGCTATTTGACCTAAATTTAGGCCTACTAATTGCAAGTCAACCCCTTGTCCCTACCCCCTAGGTAAGTCAAATAAAATAAAATAAAATGTTATTAGTTACATGCGCCGAATGCAACAAGTGTAGACTTTACAGTGAAATGCTTACTTACAAGCCCTTAACCAACAATGCAGAATTAAAAAGTAAGACACATATTTGCTAAATAAAAAAGGAAATAATAAGACAATAAACACTATAACGAGGAGCTCCAGTAGAGTCAATGTGCCGGGGTACGAGGTAGTTGAGATAATCGAGGTAATACAGTATGTACAAGTAGGTAGGAGTAAAAGTGACTAGGCAATCAGGATATATAATAAACAGAGTAGCAGCAGTGTATGTGAAGAGTGTGAAAGTGTGTGTATGTGTGTGCGTGGTGTCAATATGCATGTGTGTGTGTTGTGACGTCACGAGAGGCTACACAGCTTTCAGCGGGATTGCTCAAGTAGTGCAAGGAGACAAGGTTCAAACAAAACAAGGATTTTATTATAGGTCTTGGGAAATTAACGAAAATATAACAAAATTCTGTTCTCTTGTGGCTCTTTAAGGGTTAACAGTTCAGGGATGTCTCTTCCACATCCAAAATCATAATTCTCACTCGCTCAGATAACTTTTCCCCAGCCTTACTGTAGTCCACGTTGCAGCTAGTGGCCAACCCAGCAAAAAGTCCTTCCAAATGTCTCTCACGTATTTCCACAGGTGCATATATCCAAAGGTGAGTATTTCCCAAAGGTAAGTATCTCCAAATCCTTATATTCCTCATGGAAGTGGACGTGCAGCACTCTTGTCCTCCAGAGAGCCCAGGTTGGAGACTGTGTCTCTTCACCCCCCCACACCCCCTCAGTGTGTCTCTTCCCTTCCCAAACCTTCAGCTCATCAGCTCCTCATTTGTTTCAGCTGCGTGGGAAGATTGGCCATAGAGGGGTGGAGTTCCCGACCATACCAGCAGATGGAGCCATAGCTGTCTGGGTTTGCAGCCACCTCAGGGGGATGTAACGTCCCTCCAGGACACAGCCTCTCGTGACATCACACATCCCCCTCCTCGGGACCGACGTCCTCGTCGGGTAAAGGCAGCGAAGAAGGCATCACGCCGGGAGAGGGCGTCCGCATTGCCGTGGTGCTTGCCAGCCTGCTCTCTCTTCAACTCCTCCACCTCTAGGACCAGGGACTCAGCCTCCTGTTGTCTCTCCTTGAGTTTCTTACTGAACGCATCAGCCTTGGTTTTAGCAGAGTTTAGCTTCTGTTGAGCAGCTTTCAGTTCCTTCTCTCTCTCTGCCTCCGCATTCTTCATCTTGTTCTCCAACACCTTGTACTTCTCCTCTGCCTTCTTCTGGACCTCCTTACTACTGCGCAGGGTCTCCTCACACTCCTCGATGGTCCTGCGCAGCCTCTCCAGCTCCTCCTGTTGCTTATGGAAGGAGCTCTGTTGGAGTTTAGCCTGGAGGATATCTAACTCTTCTGTCTTCATGTCTAACTGTTGCTTTAACAAACGATACCTCTCAGCGGTCCCCTTCAGACCAGACAGTTCTTTGTCCAGATTCTGTAGCTCCGTCTCTGTGTCGGTCTGGGCACCTGCCATCCCTATCAGAGCCCGGGCGGGAGTGAGTAATTCGGAGGATTGCACCGGAGCCTTCCCAGGATGAGTCTTGCCTCTCCGTTTCCGAGGTACTCGGGTTATCCTCTCCTGAGACTCTCTCCAGAGTGGGTAAAAGGCTGGGCAGTCTCGTCCAATTAGGACAGGGACGGGGAGGGAATCAACCACCCCCGCCGTCGTGTGTATGGTTCCCCGTGTGCTGGTCATTGTAAGTTCAGTAATGGGGTATTCTCTGGTGTCCCCATGGACACAGGAAACTGGGAGGACTTTCCCCGGGGTCAGACACGTTGGGCCCACCAAATCCTTACGCACCAGGGTGGCCCGGCTACCAGAATCCAGTAAGGCCTCCACATCATGGTGATTCACAGTTACCGGGCAGGTGGGGGGTCGATCTGGGCCGCCATCTACGACTCCCAAGAGCGAGGCAAAACGGTGTGTGGGTGCTGAGCTGGAGGACTCCGCAGTGGGCATAGGTTCATCGGCTGGTTTCCCACACTGCCAGGAGATATGTCCCATCTCCCCACACCGGTAACACTGTCGAAGTTTCCCCCTCCTGGTGTACTCTTCTTGGACCCGCCTGGTTTCTGGCTCCCCCTGGAGCCGGGATAAGTCCTGACGTGGCTGGGTTCGAGACCTTGGGGTCCTTTGGACGGGTTCTTCCCATTTGTGGTGGGGCCGCACTCCTGGGGTCTTTTCGGGAAGCATTCAGCATCTCCGCTGTGGCCTGGTACTTTTCCACAGCTTCCACGGTCAGATCAGCCGTGGTCAAGGCCTGTTGACTGATGAACCGTTTTGCCTCATAAGGCAGGGCGCGTAGGTAACGATCCACCACAACGGCCTCCACCACCGCCGCTGCTGTATTCCTCTGCGGATCCAGCCATTTCCTTGCGATTCGGACAAGTTCATGCATCTGCGCCCGAGGAGGTTGGTCTGGTTGGAAGGTCCAGCCGTGAAAGCGCTGGGCCATACCAAACTTTGTGAGTCCATATCTGCTGAGGATCTCAGACTTCAGGGCATCATAGTCAGTAACCTGGTCAGGGCCCAGGTCCCGGACAGCATTCAGTGATTCCCCGGTTAGAAAGGGGGCTAACAGACCAACCCACTGTTGCTTGGGCCAGGCTTCCCTAGTGGCCGTGGCCTCAAATGCATGCAGGTATGCCTCAATGTCATCGGTAGCTCCCATCTTAGATATAAAGTCACTTGCCTTTATTGGGCGGGTATTTTGGACAACCCTCTGTCTCTGCAACTGCAATTCCTCTGCCTTCAGAAGGTTGGCTTTCTTTTGCTCCTCCAAGAGAGCCACGTTTGCTTGCATCTGGGCTTGCTGGCCAGCAACAAGGGCTTTCAATATGTCCTCCATTTCAGTCGGGCGGGGAGCCTACGGCCAACTTGGAAAACTGGGTGATCAAACCTTCGGTATCCTCCTCTGACATGCACTATTAACGCTTGAGCGTGCCCGTATTCTCCACCATCTGTGACGTCACGAGAGGCTACACAGCTTTCAGCGGGATTGCTCAAGTAGTGCAAGGAGACAAGGTTCAAACAAAACAAGGATTTTATTATAGGTCTTGGGAAATTAACGAAAATATAACAAAATTCTGTTCTCTTGTGGCTCTTTAAGGGTTAACAGTTCAGGGATGTCTCTTCCACATCCAAAATCATAATTCTCACTCGCTCAGATAACTTTTCCCCAGCCTTACTGTAGTCCACGTTGCAGCTAGTGGCCAACCCAGCAAAAAGTCCTTCCAAATGTCTCTCACGTATTTCCACAGGTGCATATATCCAAAGGTGAGTATTTCCCAAAGGTAAGTATCTCCAAATCCTTATATTCCTCATGGAAGTGGACGTGCAGCACTCTTGTCCTCCAGAGAGCCCAGGTTGGAGACTGTGTCTCTTCACCCCCCACACACCCCCTCAGTGTGTCTCTTCCCTTCCCAAACCTTCAGCTCATCAGCTCCTCATTTGTTTCAGCTGCGTGGGAAGATTGGCCATAGAGGGGTGGAGTTCCCGACCATACCAGCAGATGGAGCCATAGCTGTCTGGGTTTGCAGCCACCTCAGGGGGATGTAACGTCCCTCCAGGACACAGCCTCTCGTGACATCACAGTGTGTTTTGTGTGTGTGAGCTTATGTAGCGTGTGTGTGTGTATGTGTGTGTGTGTGTTGGAGTGTCAGTGTAGTATATGTGAGTGTGTGGGTAGAGTCTAGTGAGTGTGCATAGATCCAGTGTAAGAAAATGACAATAAATATTTTAAAAATTAACTGTTCAGCAGTCTTATGGCTTTCGGGGTAGAAGATGTTTAGGAGCCTTTCGGTCCCAGACTTGGCGCTCCGGTACCGCTTGCCATGCGGTAACAGAGAGAGCAGTCTATGACTTTGTTGGCTGGAGTCTTTGACAACTTTTGGGGCCTTCCTCTGACACCGTCTGGTATAGAGGTCCTGGATGGCAGGGAGTTTGGCGCCAGTGATGTACTATGCCGTATGCACTACCCTCTGTAGCGCCTTGCGGTCAGATGCTGAGCAGTTGCCATACCAAGCTGTGATGCAGCCAGTCAAGATGCTCTCAATGGTGCAGCTGAATAACTTTTTGAGGATCTGAGGGCCCATGCCAAATCTTTTCAGCCTCCTGAGGGGGAAGAGGCGTTGTCGTGCCCTCTTCACGACTGTGTTGGCGTGTTTGGACCATGATAGGCCCTTGGTGATTTGGACACCAAGGAACTTGAAGCTCTTGACCCGCTCCACTTCAGCCCCGTCGATGTGAATGGGGGCGTGTTCGGCCCTCCATTTTCTGTAGTCCACAATAAGATCCTTTGTCTTGCCCACATTGAGGGAGAGGTTGTTGTCCAGGCACAACACTGCTAGGTCTCTGACCTCCTCCATATATAGGCTGTCTCATCGTCGTCGGGTATCAGGCCTACCACCGTTGTGTCGTCAGCAAACTTAATGATGGTGTTGGAGTCATGTGTGGCCACGCAGTCGTGGGTGAGCAGGGAGTACAGGAGGGGACTGAGCACGCACCCCTGAGAGGACCCATGTTGAGGGTCAGTGTGGCGGATGTGTTGTTTCCTACCCTAACCACCTGGGGGCGGCCCGTCTGGTAGGCTTGCGTCACTGGGCAGCTCTCGGCAGGGTTTCCCTTTGTAATCCGTGATAGTTTGCAAGCCCTGCCACATGTCAGAGCCAGTGTAGTAGGATTCGATCTTAGTCCTGTATTGCCTGTTTGATGGTTCGTTGGAGGGCGTAGCGGCATTTCTTATAAGTGTCCGGATTAGTGTCCCGCTCCTTGAAAGCAGCAGCTCTAGCCTTTAGCTCAGTGAGGAAATTGCCTGTAATCCATGGCTTCTGGTTGGGATATGTACGTACGGTCACTGTGGGGACGATGTTGAAGTGTATAGATGTGTGGCTGTTGACCTTCCCTGCTCTACACTCTTCCCTGCTCTACACACAGAAAAAAGGATTCCAAAAGGGTTATTTGGCTGTCCCCATAGGAGAACCCTTTTTGGTTCCAGGTAGAACCCTTTTTGGTTTCAAGTATAACCCTTTTGGGTTCAATGTTGTACCCTCTGTGGAAAGGGTTCTACATGGAACCCAAAAGGGTTCTACCTGGAACCAAAAAGGGTTCTTCAAAGGGTTCTCCTATTGGGGACAGCCAAATAACCCTTTTGGGTTCTAATAGTGTAACCCACTGCTCCACTCTCCCTGATTCTTCCTCCTCCTCCTCCTCCACCTCCTATCTCCCCTCTCCCAGCGTATAAGTGGATGCACGGGGAGCTGAGGGGGAATGTCCTGATCCAGTACCTGGCCTGGGTCGTCTACCCCATGGTCCTCGTCATGTTCGCCTCCCTCTTCTGCAACATAGTCGCACCTCAGGCCATAGGTGGGTACTGATCATAGTGTTGCTCTCCTTGTCTCCATCTCTTTCTCCCACCTGGTTCCCCAAAAGTACATAAGTATGATATAACTGCTCTGTTTCCAGTATCTGTCTATCTATCAGTCTTTTTCTCCAACATTCTCTCTGTTTCTCTGTCTCATGTAGGTTCTGGTATTCCTGAGCTGAAGACCATTCTGCGAGGGGTGGTGTTGAAGGAGTATCTAACTCTTAAAGCCTTCGTTGCCAAAGTCATCGGGCTGACCGCCGGCCTGGGCAGTGGCATGCCCGTGGGGAAAGAGGTGGACCTACTCCTCTCCTCCAATTATTATTATCTCCCTCCCTCCCTCTCTCCCTTCCTCTCTCTCTCTCTCTCTCTCTCTCTCTCTCTCTCTCTCTCTCTCTCTCTCTCTCTCTCTCTCTCTCTCTGACCTCTTTCGCTAACGTTCTCTCTCTTTGACCTCTTTCTCTAACTCCCTCTGTGTATCTATTCTCTCACCTTCTTTTTATCTCTCTGCTTCTTCCCTTCCTCTTCCTCTCTTTCCTTACTTTCCTCCCTTACTGTATCTGCCCTCTCCCTCTCTTCCTTTCTCTCTCCTTCTCTCCTAGTGAGTAGTATAATAAATCATCTTCTGTCGTGTTTTCTCCTCCTCTCCTTGTGGGACAGAAACAATTTACTAAACTCCTCGACAAAGTCCATTCATTTTCCCTTTATGGAGGCTGGTCAACTGTCAAACATAGCAATTATAACATTATTAGTCTCTGCTGATTCAAGTTAAGAATTCAAATCAGAGCAAATTATCCATGTCTATGCAGGTCATGTGTATGGTGGGTCTACCTCTGTGCTCTGTGCTCTGTGTCTCTGGGGATAGCAGGAGATTTGCCCAACCACTGATACAAGGTCAGGTATTTTCGCATCCCCCTAATGGTTAAGAATTAGGATTAAGGGTAATCTGATCCTAGATCTGTGGGGACTGGAGAAGGGCAACTTCTACCTCAAGTGTGTGACTGACTCTGTCGTCCTCCTTCCCGTGCTTCCTAGGGTCCCTTCGTCCACATTGCCAGTATCTGTGCTGCTGTGCTGAGTAAAATCATGTCCATCTTCTCTGGAGTGTATGAGGTAAGCCGACTCCCTGACCAAAACAAACTACAACTCCCAGCAACCCCCACTCTGACTAGCATGATCTTTGACCTTAGTAATAACAG